>NC_091934.1:12568741-12868741 GCF_041260155.1 Ptychodera flava
CTTTCTTAAACAAAACTCAATCACCCTGTTGTAAAGCATACTTATTTTATTTAACAAATTCCTGTCCTTCTATTGTGTATTTCGCATTTTTTAAATAAATACCTCAAAAATGAGATGAACTATGGACTTTAACAGAATCACTACTAAGTATCAATGAAAGGCAGAAACAGTTTATTTTCATATCTAGTATAGCATTAGATGATGTAAGTAATTGGCGTTTCACGCTAGAAAAGAAAACTTTTAATAAAAATGAATATTTTGAAAGGGTATTGTTTTATTTTAGCCTTGTAATTGGCATTCCAGGTTAGAAAGATAACTTGTAATACACATTAATATTTTGTTTTAGCGTTGTCAGACTGCTAGTGTCTAAAATCAGAACTCTCCTTTTGGGTATACTTACCAGCTGTATCCCAGAGAGAGAGAGAGAGAGAGAGAGAGAGAGAGAGAGAGAGAGAGAGAGAGAGAGAGAGAGAGAGAGAGAGAGAGAGAGAGAGAGAGAGATGCTTTCTTAAACAAAACTCAATCACCCTGTTGTAAAGCCTTCTATTTGTTTTAACATTTTCCTTTCCCTTTTTTTTGTATTTCGCCTTTTTTAAATAAAATATCTCAAAAATGAGATGAACTATGGACTTTGTCGGAATCACTACTAAGTATCAATGAAAGGCAGAAACAGTTTATTTTCATATCTAGTATAGAATAAGATGATGTTATTAATTGGCGTTTCACACTAGAAAAGAAAACTTTAATAAAAATGAATATTTTGAAAGGGTATTGTTTTATTTAGCCTGGTAATTGGCATTCCAGGTTAGAAAGATAACTTGTTATACACATAAATGATTTGTTTTAGCGTTGTCAGACTGCTAATGTCTAAAATCAGAACTTCCTTTTGGATATACTTACCGACTGTATCCCAGAGAGAGAGAGAGAGAGGAGAGAGAGAGAGAGAGAGAGAGAGAGAGAGAGAGAGAGAGAGAGAGAGAGAGAGAGAGAGAGAGAGAGAGAGAGAGAGAGAGAGGAAATTTTTTTGAAACAAAATTCAATCACACTGTTGTAAAGCATTTCTATTTTTGTTTAACAATACTTTTAATAAACAGAAATATTTTGAAACGATGTTATTTGGTAGTGGTTCTCTTAAAAATGCGAAAATGCGAATTCCACAGTCAAAATAAATAAAATAAAATAAAATAAGGGGACTGACTACTGTGCCCTCTGGTGTGGGCAAACATTAGAAGATCCACTAAATGAAGAGAATAATTTACGATCAAATGAGAGCACTGAGGAGACTTGGACAAAGAAGAATGTGCCCTTCATTCATCAGATATAATAGTGGAACCTGGACAAACAAATCGATACTTCAAAGGAATTAAAATATTGTCATCACGCCACAGTTATCACAAATTAAAGAACCAGCCGAAATATCGCGACGGATGACTCCCAACACCAAATGTCTCTCACAATGTCGACCCCAGCTGCAGTTGGACTTTCCGAAACTAGATTTATCATGGATGTTGTTTACATCCATGGATTCATCAATTTCTACAATACAGCCGGGTCACAAATATGTTCAGAAGCATGATCGCAAAGACAAAAGAAACAAATTTCTGGACAAATATGAAAGAAATCAGTAACATAGTTTGATCTTATATACGTGTGACTTTTTGGTCTGTGGAACAAGTAATGCAAATGAGAATATAAAATTTTGGCTCTCTTTACGATCGCTCTTTGAATTTGAATATACTCTGATCTCTGTTACGTAACAGGCTACTATTTTGGCAACTGCACTATTAAAACGGGGTCAATATGGCCATTCCTGTCGGGGCTATTTTGTATATGACAACAAATTTGATATATAAAATGTGAGAGAGGTGATGAAATACCCATGCGATGGAATTTCTGCCTCGATGACATGAACAAACTAACCCTAACCCTAAAATGTGTGTGTTGGATTTAACTTGCTTGTTTTCGAACTTCACTCGCTTACGCTTGCTCCGTTCCAACAATTTGGTCAGCAAGCCCCACTTACTGGCCCTTACTCAGACTGCTTCACTCTACACAAAAACTAAGCAGTCGGAAATTGAGAGAGTGATCGGAAGAAAGTGGAAATTTCTTATATTTCATCGTTATTATCTAGTCAGTGCCGCTATTACAATGCGTCTTTGTTTTGTGTTCGGAGATTTTGTCGTCATCATTTTGTGGCATGCCACTGCTTCATCCTTGCCCAGTTTGTTCATCTGTCGTGACTTGAAGAAATGAATTACGAAAAGTCAACAGAAAGACAACCAACGTCTCAACACTTCCCGTTCTGCCACGGTGGACGTAAAAGATAAAAGATAGGAAGACATGAAACATTGCACTCAGTTATTTAAATAAGTTGCCTAGAAATATTTTATCCTGAGAAGCAGCATGGATGTTCGGTCCAAGACTAAAGTGTGTGTGTCCGACACGTAGAATGTATCTGTGTGTTGAAAATACCATGATGACGACAGTGCTGACAGCTTTTGTTTCAAAGTTAAACTTATGGCCGTAGAGCAAGGGCAGCAGGAAGGAGAGAGCAAAGCAATTGCTAGCTATGAAATGTCCCTACATCCGTGGTAAAGCAGGAAGTTATTGTCTTTTCAAGATGTCACGTGCCAAAATGGGGCCAATGAAGTGATTGGAATGTGGTTTAGTACAGGTGTTATATTGTTGATGTGTTCTATTTATTAAGTTGTGAGTGCTTCTCTCAGCACTAACATACAAGTGGTATACCCACAACTGATAACATCAAATCGCCGTACACAAAACACAGACGCCTTGTAATTATGGCAATGTGTATTGTGTACGGCGGTTTGACGTCATCAGTTTGTGGCTATACCACTTGTAAAATGATGCCCTTTTCTCCGTGCATGTTTAGTTTTTCTCCCGTATTTTCGTTCTCTAAATGCTCGGATGGCTCATCAGCGGACAGGCATTGTAGAGTGTGGTACAAGGGCAAGTGCAGGAGGCTGTAGCTAGGAACAGTGACAAGCTTTTGAGGAATTTGAAAAAAAAAAACTTGTGGCAAGCAAAATGCAAGGTCTGGAGGACGTTATCACAGCTAATCAACGAGTATTTCCACAGTCACAAATTAACGATATCAACTTAATCAAGGAGGCTAAGTACACCGAAACGCCATTCAGTTTTAAGACGAAAGGGTGCGAGGCGCAGTTTAAGTTAAACCAGAAGATAGCGGACCATATGTCAGAAGCGCACACGCAGCTCTAATACATTTTGCAACAAGAAAGCCTGCAAGTTACAACTGCCTAAGTGCATATCGCAAAGATATGGAAATTTTAGCTGATAGAAATAGACACAAACACAAACACAGACAAACCGAATGATAAAACACTATGTCTGTGACATACATTAGTACGAATGGCCAATAAATCTGATCTTAGGTGTTATGGTGGAGGAATATGAGACCCACGAGCTAAATGAAGAATCTGATGACGAAAAATGAATTTATAAGGCCTAAGCTAGAGCTAAAAAAAAGAAACAAGAGCACTTGGCCAAGCGACGCGCCAAAAGGGTACATATCGGGCAATTTCCGATGGAGTCCTTACCAAACCGAGAACAAAAAGATTATTTCCTAAGCAACTTACAGCGGCATTACATAAGAGAACAGTCAGGATCGTGTTTTGCTCGTGGGAAGTTAGGCCATTGGAGAAACAAGTGCCCCATGTTGAACACCAACCACAGGGTATCGCGAGCAATATTCGTCTAAAAGTTGTGAAAATAGGCCTAACACATCACTTTTTGCAGGATTCGTTTGCTCTGAAAATGCACGGGAACATGGGTTGATTGCATCATTTGTCTCGTGCTCCAAGAAAATGATAGTTCTGTCAAAGGTCGACGTCCAACACAGCTACTGTACTGCAGCTACAACATGCAATGCATTTTTTACTCATTGAACCGAAACACTCAGGCGCGGGATCGCTCCACTTTTTATAAAATAAAATCAACCGTGAAAAGATCAAACTAAGACTGATACTGTCTTATTTAATACAAAGAGATGAAACTTGGCCTCATCGTACTTTCCAATCTGTCCTGAGCATTCTATTGCTTTGTCCACTCACGCTTTGTCCTTCAGAGTCAGAATCCGACTCTGATTTGGAGCCACTCGCCCCGGATGCCTGAGGTTCAAATTGGTATGCCTATGCGCCTTCAAGCCAATTACCCTCGAAATCACTTTCTGAATTCTGGTCCTCGCTGGAGCAACTTGACAAGTCCCTGCAGCTGGACCGCCGGTGTGGCTGTCTTGCCAGTGTTTACTGGGCGTCTGTGAGCACTGTTTATATAGCTGACTTTGTTTGTGGTTTAATTTATGCAAGGACCGCTAAGTACATTTTCGTGTCAATAGCCTGGAACAAATGACGTCAATTGTACCTGTTGGTCAATATGCAAAAACCGCTGCCTGGCTCGGATGCGAAGTTGCCCCCTGATCACCAGGCATGAAAAAGGAGTCAAATTTCGCCATTCGCGCCCATCTTTCCGAACTGACACAATATGCAATCCATAGACAGGTCCCCTAGCTGAGTTTTTAACGGGAAAAAATAAAAACTTTGGAAGTGATGTCATAGGCCATTTAATGAAGTTATGAAACATCATTTTTTATACAAGGGTTTCCCTATGGAGACAGTAATGACAGTGTCGACATATATCAAGAAATACTGCTCAAAATTCCATGACACTTTTCACAGATGACAATCTCAGATCATTATGATGATACTGTGAGTGTCATGTCAAGCATCTGCTCCTTGGCATTTTTAATGCACTTTTGTAATTAGTTATATAACTCCGAAATTCCTACACCACATTTGATGATACCTGCTACAAATATTGATCTGAGAGACATCTAATTGAACTGAGAAGTGTTGAGCAGTGTCAAGTTAAGAAACAGCTCATTTGCAGGTTCTGACGGTTGTCGTTCGCACGGGAAATTTTCGTAAATTTTGACGGTTTTTCGGGGTTCGTTGATAATATAGGAACTTGACGTATATTGCAGGGAAGAGTGCCGGTATTTTTAAAATGACGCTGCGCGAATATTAGTGGCAATTAAGTGTTTACGACAAAAAAGTGACTTTCCCCCATTCTCATATGTAAAAACAATCCCCAAGAAAACTGTGAACCTACCCTGTGTGTCACAGTCCGTATCAATAACCATATTCATATCAGAAAAATACCACAAACAACAATCTAACCCTAGTCATAAGTCAATATGGACAAACTAGAAGTAACAAATACAAAGAGCAGAGATAGACAACAAACAATACTGGTACATACAACAAAGTCGAATCTGTACAAGAAAATATATGGATCTCAAGCAAATACAACCGAGAAGTAAGATCAGGTATTTGGAAACTGAAAGCACATTCTGCCCAACATGTGGCGACAGCCATACCTCGATCTGTAAGCTAAAATACGGCCAAACAACACAGATAATATATTGACACAAATGTGCATGGCATGATACAGACAAAACGGGTTGATAACCCGGACACACTGTAATTTCGACTTATTTATTCATTGTTTAGGGAAAAAAGGAGAAAGGCACCAGTCTGCGAACACTGTCACTGAAACAGTGAAGGTGTATCACTAAAATTTGCTAAGAAAAACATGGGAGACTCTGATCTTGACAAAACACCAACACCAGAACACAGTGGATGTCTGTTAATAATCCTTTACAAGTGAACTTACAGGCATTTGACCACTCACTCCGTAAACACTGCTGATTTTCATTTAAACACATTAATACTATATTTACTAGCCCATATCACCAATAGTCAGAACATGAAAACTTAAGTTTTATTTAAATATTTGAAAATAAAATATCTTACAGGAGTTGACTGTGTTGTACACTGATAAAAGTTTGGTAAATTGTCTTCTTTCTAACGTGAGTAGAACACAGGGTCAAATATGACCCCTTCTCCTCCTACAGACACTGATGGCGCTTTTTAATTACTTTAGTGGCTCCAAAACCCAATGTTTATGTTATCAAGATTAAATTTACACCAAACGACGTTGTCCATATCTTCCCAATATGTTACATTCAATCGAAATCTCTAGTAGGTCTAGTTATGCCGTAAGTTTCATGAACACGACATTTTAATTACTACTTCATATTAATATTTGAATACTTTCTTTAACTAGAATGTAGGGCCTATAGCAATCCTTCAAGGGCATTGACTTTGACCATACCTCTGCTATTTATTGATCATATTAGGTCAAGCTATACTGTAACTTTGATGATTATGATATTATAAGCTAATTGCAAATTTGATGAATTTTGGTAATGTTCACATTCTCATCTTGCGATAACACAAAAGTAAAATTTTGAACGGGAAAAATTTCTGTTTTAAATTAAGAAAAATGTGTGAATGAATCTGATTTTTTCACCACATTTGCCATTATTACAGCCACATTTCAGAGATTAAAACTTTTATTTGATGGAATGTGTCAACCCTCAAGTATTGTCAATTTTGTAAAACTTTTATAAGTAGGATGTAGGTCATACACGTATATGTTGTATGACCTTTTCTTCGGTAGGTCACCGTGGTTAATTTTTCACTATTCGGCAAAGTGAAGCCAGGACTTCATAATTTATATACTCTCTCATGATCGTCATTTTGGTGCTCTCAAGCAGATTCTTTTGAGCCAACCAGATCTGGATTAACTCAAGTCGGCTTAACGGATAAATCCAAAAAGTCCACCGCTGCATACGAGGCGCCAAATGTAAAAAAAATAATTTACATACATACATACATACACACACGCATATATATATATATATATATATATATATATATATATATATATATATATATATATATATATATATATATATATATATATATATATACATACATACTATACATATATATACATAATATACGCGTAGCATACATGTATCATCAACATGTACAATACATACATACGTTCATACATACATCATACGTATATACGTACACACATAATTTCGCACAAACATGCATAAACACACACACTACACATACATACATACATACATACATACATACATACATACATACATACATACATACATACATACATACATACATACATACATACATACATACATACATACATACATACATACA
This sequence comes from Ptychodera flava, assembly GCF_041260155.1. NCBI lineage: Eukaryota > Metazoa > Hemichordata > Enteropneusta > Ptychoderidae > Ptychodera > Ptychodera flava. The sequence goes on from NC_091934.1 coordinate 12,575,878, forward strand.
TACATACATACATACATACATACATACATACATACATACATACATACATACATACATACATACATCGGACTTTGATACAGCTCGAAGATTTTACATTAAGCCTCGTTTTCGAGGCTGCTGCTGACGTTACAGTATCTGACAGCACTGCAAAATCTTATATCAAGCCTCGTTCTGATGAAGTATCGCTGTATCAGAACGAGGTTCTATATGTAAGAAACTTACTCAGCTCAGCACAGCTGCAAAAAGTTTATATATATCAGCCTCGATCTGATAATACAACTACACACAGCAAAGTTTTACATACAGTCTCGTTCTGAGGGCACAGCTATAGCTGGGAAGTTTTATACACAGACTCGGTGGGTAAATTTTACATACAAACTCGTTCTGAAGACACAGCACGCTGGGAAGTTTTATACACAGACTAGGTGGAAAAATTTTACATATACAAACTCATTCTGAAGACACACCACGCTGGGAAGTTTTATACACAGACTCGGTTGGAAAATTTTACATACAGCCAGCTGGGAAGTTTTATACACAGACTCGGTGCGAAAATTTTACATACAGCTAGCTGGGAAGTTTTATACACAGACTCGGTTGGAAAATTTTACATACAGCCAGCTAGGAAGTTTTATACACAGACTCGGTGGGAAAATTTTACATACAGCTAGCTGGGAAGTTTTATACACAGACTCCTATGGGAAACTTTTACATACAGACTCGTCTTGGATTGAGTGTAATACCTGGTGATCAGAAAGCGTGATTGAACTCTGCCCGGTATCGTACGCGGCTAGACCCTGGCAAGACGAAAGCCAATACACGCATAGTGCTGGCGCTTGTGCTATTCAAGTGCATTTGAACTTTCCGGTTTATTTTGATCTAGTAAGGTAGCCACAACAATGATCGTGGTATTGCTATCAGGTGAGATCACCACTGATCTGGGCTGCTCGCAGCCTAGCCCTGTGTACATGTCTGTGAGTTCCCGGCGTTATACGGCCGGGAACACACAGACCTGTACGCAGGGCTACTCGTCAACCATACAACGGCGTCAACCATACAACGATCGTTCACTGAGACCGCTGCAGTCCGTCAGCTGTGCAACGAACTTTCGCGGTCTACACAGTTACGAGAATAAAGACAAAAATTTAATACTGACATTTGGTGCAATAAACCCATGCACAATGATGGATGAAGATAAATTTGAGTAAAAAGACAGCAATCTTGGTCTTGGACTTTCTTCTCGGGGCATTTGACACTGAGCAGAAGGTAGCACGGAGCATGTAGCTAAGGGACTAGTCAGTTGCTTCAGCCAGAGGGGCGGTGGATTCATTGGGGTCACCCTGTTTTTGACTTTGCTGATGGGGTCACCATGTTTTTGAAATGCCCAATAGGGGGTCCGTGTCTTTTTCAAGTTCAACGAGGGCTCATACTTGCATAAAATGCATTGTGCCAGTCACAAATTTCAGCATTGAGTTGCATTTTAGGGCGCCCTTCGGGCGCGTTACTTTAATAATAATAAGACACATTTTTGAGAGCCCTGTCCTAGTGAAAAACTTTATATATTTGACATATATATATTTGAGATATCTGTATGTTTAAAATTTTTTCAGCCACTTTTTGACATCGGCAAAAAATAATCCACCGCCCCCTAGGCCAAGACACTGACCAGTCCCTAATACAATGTTTTGTTTACCGAGAATTAGAAATGATCAGACAGTCAAACACCGTATAAATCAGCGACGCTCAACCGACAGAGTATATGAGATTCATTGAAGACGGCATGGAGGTCGCAAGAGATCTCTTTCTACCTTCATGCCATATTCAATGAATCTCATATACTCTATCGGCTGAGTGTCGCTGATTGACTGGAGAATTGGAATGTCTGATCGTTTCTAATTCTCGTAAACACAACCAAGCACCATGCTCTGTGTACTGCCATTCTCCTTGCGTCGAATGCCCCGAGGAAAATCCAAGAATTGCTGTCTTGTTGCACAAATTTGCCTTCATCCGTCATAGTGCATGGGTTTATTGCACCAAAATTTCCTGAATTAAATTTTTGTCTTTATTCTCTTAACTCTGTAGACCGCGAAAGTAGGTTGCACAGCCGACTGCAGTGACCTGCAGTGAACGAAGCACTGTGTGGTTGACGTCTAGCGCATGTCCTTTCTTCTACGAACAGCCCAGATCAGTGGTGATCTCTGGTGATAGCAAAACCACGGTCATTGTTGTCGCTAGCACAAAATAAACCGTAAAGTTCAAATGCAGTTGAATAGCATAAGCGCTAGCACTATGCTACCTCTTCATGGCAGGGCTGTGTGTTACCGGCGTTATACGGCCTCCCATGGTGGCTCTTGTGGTGGGAGGCCGTATCAGTCTGAAAGGAGGGTACTTCATTTGCATGCATAATTAGGGATTTAGTTCAAATTCGAACAGCGCCCTCTAGCCAGTGAGTGACGGTTATGGCATTTTTCGCCAGAATTTTATCCGCAGATATCTCAGCCTTCGTTTAGCATCCGTCCTGTTTCCAGTTAGCGGCTGAATTGTACTCTTAGTTAGTGTTCGCCGATGATTTTTATGGGGTTTTATCGATTCGTTTTTGCGTTAGCCTTATTTTCATGGTTTTCGAGCGACCGAAAATGCCGTTCACTAAACACTGCCGCAAAAGCATATCCAAAGTCAAATTTCCATGAGAAGTAGGGAGGGGACGTATCTTGAGTAGGTCCATACGATCTGAAAAAATCTCAGTGGCTTAAGCCTCCGTTTTTGAAATAAGTCTCGTTGAAGTTGACTATGCAGCGACGTTCATGTGTTAAATCTAACATGGCGACCTACAGCGCAGCGTGAGTGTACACGTAAACTCTTTCAGCTCTTTCTCGGTCCTCACCGGCTAACTTGGCAGATTTTTTCGGTTCTGTTTATGTTTTCAATGATTGTGACGAGGAAGCAAGACTGCAAGCTTGTGTTACCTCACTGGCCAACACAATCTGCCTGGCTGGCTTCTCGGTAAAGTCGTGGACAGTGCAAATGGAAAAAAAAAACACTACGGTGACAGAAGGGCTACGTTTATCACTGTCTGCGGCCGTACACGTAGTATAGTGGTAGACACCCGTCGTACTGACTAGCAGTGCTGTTTCGTTTATGAGTGATTTTTTCCGTTTTCGCATTCTAGTAGCTAGCAAGCATACAAAAACTGTAGGAAATAACATCGACTGCAAAAAATCTCCGTGGATAAATACGGCTACTCTGTATCCCGCACACGAGTACGTGAATATAGATGCGGCTAGAATGATAGCCGGTAAACAGCTGCGCGTTGCGGCCATCCCTGCTAGCATTACCGTGCGTGCTCGAACTACACTGGCACATTTTATAACTCATGTAACTAGCAAAACATTTTTTAAGTATTGATGGTCATAATGTGACATTAATTTAAATACTTTATTTATATATAACATCAGTGACCCGAGATTATAGGAGTAAACTTTGAAAAAAATGAAAGATTAATCGTGTAACACCCGCGCCGTGTGAACTACAAGTGGTTTGGTCGCGGTAAACAGCGTGGAGTGTACGTAGCGTAACGGGTGTTCGTATACTCATAGACCCTCGAGATCTACGTATACAGCGATATGGTAACTGCATGCCAACATTCAACACTGCCGCAAATACATGTCCATGGTCGCACGGTCATGAAAATTTCACCAAATGTTGATAATAGTTAAATGAATATTTTCTGAAATTTTCGGCTTGGCTTAAGACCTCTAAGGTCATTATCGAGCTGTTTTACGAAAAAGGTGAAGTTTACTTCCGCATTTGGCGGGTCGACCTCGCCACCCACTTTGTAGCGATTTAAATAAAATCTTCTCAACTTTTGTGAGTTTACCCAAGGAAAACAGATCATTAGTATGTATGCTACAACTGAAAGCAAAAATTATAGTTCTAGCTATTGTACGTTTTGCTGCACGTCGATATTTAAAGACCACCCTTTCGCCGTATTTTATCCCTCACTGCAGTGGCGGTCAGCGTAACGAAAACGAGGCTCTCTAACACGAACTTTTATGCAAATTCATAAGCTCCCTTCAGACTGTATAACGCCGGTAACACACAGCCTGCCATGCAGAGCTAGCACTATGTATGTATCAGCTTTAGTCTTGCCAGGATCTAGCCGCAAAAAAGGCAGCTCACAGCCGGCCGGGCTGTGCGCGGTCTTTTCCTAACGTGTTGCTGTGAAGCAGCAGCCGCTACAGACCAGCGCTGCAAAGGAAACAGGTCAGAAAAGCCAGCCCACGCGCACGGCATATGGGCTACAATAATTGCACCTAGCCTGGATCATTCTTAGCTCCATGGCCCTGCGTACAATACTGTGTTTTCCCAGCGCGGTGCGAGAGGCCTACTGCCTCCCGTCCAGCACCTTCAACGCCGGGAACGCACAGCATCGTTTTGCGGCTGTATTAGTCAGCCAGAACAAGTTCATATATATAATTTTGCGGCTGTATCAGTAAGTTAGAGCGAGGTCCTATGGGTATAAAATTTCAGCTCTATCAGTAAGTCAGGACGAGGTTCTATGTATATAAAATTTTGCAGCTCTATCAGTAAGTCAGGACAAGGTTCTACGGATATAAAATTTTGCAGCTCTATCAGTAAGTCTGCACGAGGTTCTACGTATATAAAATTTTGCAGCTCTATCAGTAAGTCAGAACGAGTTCTACGTATATAAAATTTTGCAGCTCTATCAGTAAGTCAGAACGAGGTTCTATGTATATAAAATTTTGCAGCTCTATCAGTAAGTCAGAACGAGATTCTATGTATGTAAAATTTTGCAACTGTATCAGCAAGTCAGAACGAGGTCCAGCTGTATCAGTAAGTCAGAACGAGGTTCTATGTATATAAATGTTTTCGCGTCGAGGCTCGACCCTTGTCCAGGCTCTATAGTCTCTGTATGTATGTATGTATGTATGTATGTATGTATGTATGTATGTATGTATTCTACATGTATGAATGAATACGCTATATGCGTGCGCGTATTTTTTTACTATGTATATGTATGCATACGCAAACGTGTGGGGCAATGTATCTGTATGTGTGTGTATACACACGCATATATATATATATATATATATATATATATATATATATATATATATATATATATATATATATATATATATATATATATATATATATATATATATATATATTATATATATATATATTATATATATATAAATAATTCCTCTCTATATATACATTTTCCATCTTTTCTATCTCTAAAAAAAGCTTGATTGTGTAAATTAATTTTTTTACATTTGGCGCCTGGTAGCTGCACTTAGAAATGAATCAATTCAATGTGGCTCTACAAACTACTGACAACATTTCTATCACCACTGCAGAAGATTTACCGGTATGTGTACATCAAAAAGGGTAGTGTTGAACATCTGCAAGCAGAACTGCGCAACACATGTTTATTGTTTCTGCATGTACATCCCTTCGGCAGGTAATAGTTTGGGGGACATGAAAAATTCTCATATAAGGGGGTATTTGAAATTTTTTGAGGGTATTGAGGAGGGATCTGAAGAAAATAAGATTTCAACTGCGATTCCTCCAGCCTTCTCCTCACCATTATTTGTGAACGCAGCCTTACATACAAAATAGGTAGTTCAATGTAGTTGTTCGCGTGTGACGAGAAATCCGGTTTTATTCGAGGGAAAGAAATACTTCATGTCAAAATTGAACTACACGTGATTGCTAGATTATATCGTGCTGTAAACGAACTAAAGGGTATAAAAATCTTATGATACAGAGTGTTTCTGGTGTCTTATGTATAGAATTATGTATAGTGTTTGTAAAGTACGATGGCAGGTTATCTTCCTTTCAAATTAATGAAACTTTACAAAGACCGATACGAACTCCAACTGAAGTGCCTGTTATCGCACTTATAGGCCATTGTGCAGCAGAAGACAAGAGTTTTTATGTGATATAAATCCTGCAATTGATTGCCACAAATGTTTACAGCACTTTACAACATAGAATTACTGACATGACCTTTGCAAGTAAAATAGTTTTTTTTTAAAGTAACTGTTATTTTAGGATGTAATGACACAAAGATATATACATCCTCAAATTTTCTCATGTGAATTAGCTTTAGCTTTTTAACTTTCATGGTTCATCATGTAACGCCTCCATTGACATATCATAGTTTGTGCATTACGTTCTTGTTTTTTCCTGGTGGGATTTAACAAAAAGCATACTGTTTTAATAGATTGGAAAATAAAACTTAGCAAGATGTGAATAAGATAAGTACACACATAGAACAATAAAGTGTACTTACTGTATCTATTGTAATTGTCAAGAATAGGCGCCGACTTATGTGTATTCAAGTTATTTTGTACAGCGACTTACAAAACAAGTATTATGATATCTTATTTTCGTGATTCCCAGTACCAATGAATGAACACTAATTGACAAATGTACTTCCTGGGTGCATCTCTGTATTTCAATTTAGCGTAGTTAATGTTGCGTGCGAATCTTGCGTTGCGTTGGGTCAGTATAGATGTAGATTTAAAGGAGAGTATTTTTTCTTCTTACTGAAACGTTCAAGTTAATGTCTGTTAAAACTGTTTGCATTGAGGCTTCTATTCTATGGATAAAGATAGGTTGTTGATGATTGATTGATTCTGTTGATTTTATACTGCAAAGGCAAGCTTGACATGGCAGACTTCGGGTAGACTGATCAGCGCCCTCGCAGTTAGAAAAGCAAATAACAGTTTACGCCCTTTGCAAAATCTCAAAGAGATGCTAAAAACGTCTCTAATGATAATTTTTTCAATAATAATTTCTGAAGGTGTTTGTCATTTTTGAGAATTTTGGAATAATTGGCAAGATACATGCAGTGTATTCTGAACGCTTATAGGACGGTAACATGTGTTTCCAGTAACCATGGTGTACGAAAGTCAGTGCTTGACGATTGCGACATCAAAACATTAGTTCGCTTGCATTTCGTCGACAGACTAATTTTTCTCGGTTCTGTGTCCTTCAGTTGCTTTGGGTTCTTTGTTGTGCAACTTGTAACTTGTGCTGTTCCCATTTCGCAATGAACTCGGTATTTGAACGGGGGTTTTGCATGTTTGGTTCTGAATAAATAACTACGAAGGCCAGAAAATAAGGTTTTGCTTTCAATGATTCACAAAATGCCAAGCTTCTTACCTCGTCTGTAACAGGAATAGAAATGCAGAAGACAAGGAAGATAGACAGATAAAGGTACATAGGAATAAAGGAAGGAGACAGAGAAAGACAAATCTGTAAGGTCAGAGTGCGGCGTTCCTCACCTGGGTACGATTTACACACAGTTAAAGATTGAACATACTCATGTAATCATTTAAAAGGGTCATAACAGCAATAAAACTCGATAGTGCGATAAAACTTATTACAACATATTGGTGGATCCGTAGCAATAGTCGCCTTTGTCAGTACTTCGATTTTGATCGCGGTTTTTGTCGACACACATTGCACCTAAGTATGCTGTTTTAGTTTCAAAGCAGTGAATTTCTAGTACTAGCAAAATTGACAGGCTTGAGGTGGATGCTGAAAACTATAATCAACAAGTCATCGTAGATGAAACAGTCCCCACTTGTTAATGGGTACTTTGTTACAGGTCCTCAGAGAGGATAAAGTCCTCTTCATTAGGTCTGTGATAAAAATACTTTTGAATAAATTGCTTGATACATGTCTGAGTTGTAGTTCAGGACATGAAAAAATCGTAATAAAATGGCCACACGGTGGCCATATTGGATCGTATCACAAAACAAATAAATGTGCATATGTATGACATAGGTCAATGTCCTTGTAGCAAATTGATTAAAATTGGTTGAGATATGCCTGAGCTATGGCTTGTACATGAAAAAATCATAACAAAATGGCCGCACAGCAGCCATATTGGATCGTATCACAAAACAAATTAATGTACATATGTATGACATTGGTCAATCTCCTTGTACCAACTTTGAATAAATTCGCTTGATACATGTCTGAGTTATGGTTCTGGACATGAAAAAATGTAATAAAATGGCCACACGGCGGCCATATTGGATCGTATCACAAAACAAATCAATGTGCATGTGCATGACATAGGTCAATATCCTTGTACCAAGTTTGATGTCCTTTTATCAAGTTTGAATAAAATCAGTTGAGTTATGCCTGAGTTATGGCTCTGTACATGAAAAAATCGTAACAAAATGGCCGCACAGCGGCCATATTGGATCGTATCACAAAAAAAATTGATGTGTATAGTTATGACATTGGTCAATGTCCTTGTACCAAGTTTGAATAAAATCTGTTGAAACGTGCCTGAGTAATGGCTCTGTACATGAAAAAATCGTAACAAAATGGCCGCACGGCGGCCATATTGGATCGTATCACAAAAAAAATTGACGTGCATATCTATGACATTGGTCAATGTCCTTGTACCAACTTTGAATAAAATCAGTTGAAACATGCCTGAGTTATGGCTCTGTACATGAAAAAATCGTAATAAAATTGCCGCCTGGCAGCCATATTGGATCGTATCACAAAACAAATCGACGTGCATCTGTATGACATATGAAGTAATCCTTGTACCAAGTTTGAATGAAATCGCTCAGGCATCTCTGAGATATCTGCGTGAACGGACGCACGCACGCACGCACGCACGCACGCACGCACACACGCACGGACATGACCAAACCTATAAGTCCCCCGGACGGTGTCCGTGGGGACTAACAAAGTACTTTTGAACAAATTCTCCTACATTATCTGATCTGCTGATAATGCGATTTGAAAACGTTATCACTGTGACAGGGGCGAATGCATTTGGTACTTAATCAGCCATTGTATGTCAAATACGACTTCATTTATCAGTAATTATTGATCGAGTTATCGGTGCAATAGCACAATCGCCATTCAATGTAAGATTTATTCCATATTATCTTTCATTCGTTAGTGTCTACTCACACACTTTGAAAGTAGATAAGACCATTTACATTATTGTCTTCATTGCCAGCTATAAATGTGACCACGGTGTTTGGTGAATTTTTATACGAATTCGAAGACGTATCTTGCCATTACGTGAAATTTACTGGCAGTGTGTTGACAGTGAGTATCTTTCCAACGTAATACAAAAATACAAAATACTAAAATAATCATACCTCTGTATTGGATTACTTCGAGAGCTAAATCAGTTCTTCCGATGTCTTCTAGAATTTCAATCAGGGTATCTACATGCCGTTTAGATACAACATTCTGACGTTCCAGTGTCTCTAAGAGAATGAGTGTCGATCCAATGCGACCTAGATCTCTCTCTGCTACAGTTTTCTTAACTCTGCTCAATGTCTTCATTTTTAAAAGCTCATCTATGAATGCGATGTAATAAAAATGTGTACGTCACATGGAGTGTTGGAAATGAATGAGAGGGAATTCCATCCTTTTAAGGTAATCAATATTTAATCATGTAATAGTTGTACATTGACATTTGTACCGCCGATCCTTGAAAACATGGCCGACGAATATCTGGTACACGCTTGACTGCAATAAGTATCATAGCGTTGGCATCTTGAATACTGTATTTGCATTCAGATTTCTGATTAGTATCGATGATAGAAATATTGGTATCAGAAATATTCAACCGAAGAGAGTCGAGATGTCCGTAGATGTACTTTTGAACGGGGAATTTTTTATCGTACAAAGTATGATCACTATGACTGATTTCATCCATGGCAGGAATGATATGCTGCTTCTAGATGACGGAATTTATATAATAGTTCAACAATAAATACACGACTTCTCTGTTTGAGGCTGACGGGCTACACGTGAAATAAGTTATTAAATATACCTCTCAGTTAATGCGGTGACAATTTTACAAGGAATAATTCATGGCTAAGAATACAAAGACTCTAAACATCTCCTGCATGGGTTCCAGTTCCGCCAAAGTGTGACACTTACGTTTTGCCGTACAAACTGTACGAATCAAAGGAGAAAGATGCTAAATATCGCCGATTTTTGCTCTGTCCATCGAATTAAAGGATAGGTGTGGTAAGTACAGGACACGATGCTGCCACAAACCCAATATTTCAATTGTCTGGCATTTATTTGGTGTGTTTTTCTTGACTTGAAAATACAGATGTTGGAATCCCAGTTGCTCCCCTTGTCTGAATATATAGAGGGAGTGAATAAGCCTAACCCTAACCCTAACCCTAACCCTAACCTAACCCTAACCCTAAACCTAACCCTAACCCTAACTTAAGCCTAACCCTAACCCTAACCATCGGAAATACGTATCAACAAACAAATAAATAAATAAACAAACAAATAAACAAATAAACTGCTCTTTATTGACAAATATTAACAAAACATTTTTTCGCTGTTATTTTATTAAAAATAACAAATAAACAAACACAAACATACACACAAACAAACAGACACAAATAAACAACAAGCCTGTGTACCCTGTGCTGTTTATGGTGGATTAATAAATCTAGCAAAATTATATGACCAATTTTGCTGCACAGTTATTTCTGACCAGGCGTTTTCTAACACTAGAAACAATCCTCGACTCAATACATAACCTATTTAAGTTTAACTGGTACTCCCTAGCGTTTAACTTCTGGCGACTGTGCATAAGAAACAAATTGCTGCTATATGATGATGAAACATACCTGGCTTTATTTCGCTGGCAAGTTTCTCCTTCAATTTCTGCCACAGATCAGACCTTAGCCTTTCCATCCAACTCGCCATGGTTACGTGTGGTGTTATTATGCTTTAAAAACTGAAGAAATCATTAATATTCACTTTCTATCAACAATTTGCGCGATACGTTATAATATTCATTAACCCCAATAGCAAAGAGCGTAGTTAATCATGATAACTTTAAATGGTAGCAGCCGTGAACCAGTGCACACAGGATATCATTGAGTACTTGATGAGCTACAACAATTCATTTACAATCGAAGGATGGATACGTTTCGATTTTTATGATCAAATGCATTAACGTTTCGCTTATAAAATTAATTGAATTTGACACAAAATCAACAGGAATGATATTATATTCGGCTAATAGGAGTACGTTTTATTCCTACACATCCATAGAGCAACAGAAAATATGAATTTGAATATCTAAATCCTGATATTTTGTTCTTGTTTATGTTTTTAGGGTTGCTTGTATACGTAAATTCATCGTTCAAGAAAATGTTCGAATGAGAAAGATTTAAATAATCCTTAGCTGATTATAATATGTTGCGCTATCCCCTTAATGCGATCAGTTTTTACGAAATAAAATGTAATGGATGGTTCGAGAGGAAGCGCTTCAGTTGGTTATACTGAATAATGACAAGTTTCAAATAATTTAAAATAATTACAAATTTAAAAGTGAAAGGTATACTGCCTTGGAAGATTTTGTTACAATCAAGTATTGCGAATAATTTCGGAACAGAACTCTACATAAGTAACTGAACATGTTGCACTTTTCTACTTACAAACTAATTTAGAGATGCAAGTTGGTGTTTCACTTTGCGATAAGCACTTTGTCTGCAGATCTTAGAAAGCATGATGTTTGCATGGAGGAGCGTTTGTGAAAGGGTTCTGTAACTTGTTGAAAATTAATATTTACTTAATCAGATCTCCAAGGACCTTGGGAACGTGGTTTGATAGACAGAAAATTCGACCGTCAAAAACGCAAGGCCATGTCTATTTCGCATAGGGTAAGTTTAGACCTGTTTATGGTGTAACAATCAACGACTTCGTTCGATGGCCCGATAATGATTGGCCTACAGGACTTGATGCTGTAGAACCGGATTCGACTTTAGGTGTATACTTATTTACGAGAAAAATTACGACGATACAAAAGGAAAAGTCTTCAGTCCGGCCAAAGTTGACGATATCCGATCACTTTCCTGATCACGTGATGACTTTGATTGCCAAATTGCTGTAAATTTAGAGGGTAACCTATGTCGTAGGCATAAAACCAGGCATTAAATATCGTTCAAATATATTTTTCACTATTTAACGAAACAACATAACTGTTTTCACTGCATTGCTTAGGGTAGAACGCACCTAGGGGGAAAGATATTCGGGCTTTCAAAGGTTTACGACACACTGTACTTTTTGTTAAATGTGTGGGGTCATTTCGAAGCTCATGAAGTAAATACAGTTTTCTACGGCTTATTTTTGTGAAAATCGAAAATTATATTTTTACTGTAGAGTTAATACAGGCATGGCGGTCACTTCAAGCATCGGTAAATGTAAGGTAATTTGTTTGGGTCGCACCAAAATTAGCAATCTCGAGGCGCGACGTACCCTTCACGACAAACAATCGAATTCTGCAACGGTGAAAACCCAGATTCCGGTATCAATCTTTAAAGAAAATCATCGGTGGGCTCACACATCACAACTCCGTTACTACTAGGAATAGAATAGCAACGTTGAAAACTGAATTAGTTATTGTTATTGATTTTTATATATAATTTCAAAAACTCCACAGGTTTTGAAACCGCTTTTCATGAAGATCGAGAGGGTTGAGTAGGATTGCGTAGTGGGTCTTTCTACTGTGTATAGTTTCACATTGCGCTCAGGGCCCCAACGCTAGCTTACCCATACATTTGGAAGTGTCACCCTGGTCGTATGTTATTTCCTCCTTTCTGTTCTAGTTGTCGAAAACAATGAAGAAGAGGTCATCATAAGGTCGTTGTCTGAAATCAGCTCACAATCATGGCCGGCAGGGACAACTATTCTCAGTACCATTACTACGTCCATGGACGGACTCTAAGAAACTACAATGTTACACTAGTAACAAAGTCAGCCCTTTTGTACACGGCATTACATTCAAATACATCTAGGAGATGAGTCAACTTTTTATTGTGACACATTATGGCATATACTGCACAATTGACTACGTTCATTTCAATAACCTTTGCGCTCTGAGTCCCAGTCGGTGAGTTTCCACACCTTACAATACTCAGTACAGTACAGTACTCAGCTGCAGAGTTTACCGACCAGTTATCCCAAAACGTACAATGATCAGGTATAATTAATGAGAAGCTCAAAAAAGCTTATATTAGTAAGTAATTAACAATATTTAAGCTCACCTTCTTAACGTATGCTACTGTGCGGGTTGTATAATGTCCCGGATGCTAGAGACGGCTGTATTGGTTTTATGGACTTTGACACTGGAAACAGAAGTATGTGTAAACATACTCTACTATTATCTTGCATGGTGTAGGCTGTTTTGCTGACCCTAACGATAAGGTCACAAAACGTAGACTAATCTAAACCTTCCAACTCAAATAACTGTGCATGTGAAATCATACGAAAATGTTGCTTTGTGGTCTAAGAGCCATCATCTTGACTTTGAAGATGAACGTGTATTATCCGAGTACGACCACACTTATTAATATTTAATAAATACTTTTTATGGATGTTCTCATACAACACACTTTTGAATGACATCTTGTATAAAATCTTCTCATTTCTTATTTTACAAAGCATATGGCAATATGTAAATATTTGCGAAAGTAGGTGCAATTCCCAATGCAACCACTCCCGATTTGCGCCTTTTCAGTAAAAAACCCAATCATTCCCCTGGAGGCAGTACGTTTTCTCCCTGTCGACAGTTTGCTATTGCGCCCTCACACGTTGATATTAACATTTGAGATACCAAAAACTGTCGCAGGGTCCGTAGACCTAGTTTTCTAGCATGGGCGGTTTTAACGTTTGCAATTTTCATCAATCAAACCACAAAGGCTATGCATTAATCACCCATGCAATTGATACTAATCGAATTTCACCGATAAGGGATTTGCCACCAGGTTTCATTATCCGTTTGTGGCGTCCTACGTGACAACTCTCGATTCAGAATTATATACTACTAAATCTCTGTACTATACACTTACAGGTGATGAACAATGTGATCTTGCGAATTTCCTGTTTTTTGGTATGCGCACATCATGTGCTCTCTTCTCGCCATATTAGTCTAGCGAAGACAAACTATTTTTCATAACACTTTTGACGAAATTATATGGTTCATTTTTATGTGATCTAGATTTCTCAAAGACACTTGCAATGACATAGTAATAATTCAAAATAAAAGAATGTCTATGAAATATGCCTCGCTGACACACCAATGGTTCTTGGGCATCATTGTTCATCTCTTAAAATACACAAACATCTACATAAGAATGATATCAAAAAAGAGAATGAAAGGAAGTACAAATACTGTCATTCAATCATAAGGACGAGTTCAAGGCTCATTTTAATTGAACTTGAAAGTGTTGCCTACAAAATCGTTAACTTTGTTCTTCTTTTAAATAAAGTTCAAATTATTCATCCCTTCCCGGCCTGCCATTCAATTGTTTGCCCGTTGGACGTGCAAGCAAACATCTTTGTTGTGTTGTCATGTTTTTTGAAACTTTCACAAAAGACTCACAATTTTGAAAATTCGTTCTAAAAAAGTAGTGTCATTATGCTAGATTTCCATCTTGTATAGATTTCAAAATTAAATGGCAATATTATTCCCTTCTATACCAAAAAACTGCAAAAACTGCTGACTGAGCAGTTTCTTTGCTCTCTTGCAAAATTTATCATTATGTACATTCATTGTGTGATCAGCAACACACATTTTTGTTAATGTCATCTGAAAGTAACTCATACAGGAATGTTTCAGAACTCTACTGTGCAGGAAATGGTTACACGTCTGTTTGAAGTTTGTTGTTTCTACATGTTTGATGGCTAAAATATTTCACATGAAAAGAGTTTAATACTGCATAAAGTCAAAGGAGAGGGCATATTTTCAAGGCGCCTATTCAATCCCAGGTTCTCACATTAGCAAATGTGTCAACAGCCCATTAACAGTTTATCATTCTTTTGTTTTCCATTGAATATTTTATCAAGTAAATAATATTTATATTAGATAAATCTGATAATTGAGTGGGGGCTTTAAGATGTATCTAAAAAAATATGATTGGAACACTACATTTCTCGTCATTTTTCTTTCCACTGTACCTTACACAAAGTCAGAAAAATTGCACAACTCTCTGACAAGTTTTGTGTGTGTCCTTGTTAAAATCATCACAAAATGGGGCAAAAGCCTGTTGAGAGTATAAATGTGTTGGGTAGCGGTGATTCGGGACTGTTTAACTTAAATAGAAGGGTTATTCCAGCCCAATTTTTTCTTTACATTGTTGTTATAATTCATTATAGAAGAGCATATACACAAATCAGAAAATGAAAAATCCCTTTAATTTTCAGTAGACCCCGCCTTCAAGTTGTCTCAGCACTCTGTAGCTTTGACTTAATTTGAAAAGTGAATTCTCATAGCATTCGTTGAATTTGAAAGACAAATATATCAGTTATTCATATTGTATGTTTGATATTATGCAACAAAAATCTGATGCAAATTTAGGTTTAATATTTGCACAGGCTAAGTGCCAAGATAATGTACATCAACTGTCAGATCTAATATCATTATTGACAACAATTTGTTTTACATGCACTACACACATGTCTCAACACAATAAAGAGTAAATTAAACAGTGCAACCACACATCAAATAAATAAGAGACATGCATACATGCATACATGTTTTTATGGCATAGGTGAGTCATAAATAAATTTCGAATCGGCAAGCCGGGGTAATTAAACATTCGCGTGTGAGGAGGGAGTTACTCAAAATTTCGGAATACGCGTGTCTATTCTTTCCGAGGCCGCCATGAATAATAACGGCTCCCAAATCAGGTATAATATATTTCCACTGATTGAACAATATAAACAGCACTGGCAGTGAAGTATTTGCGACTGCTTTGCGGCATTTAATAAAAGGGGAATTCGAAATTAGCGGTACTGAGGAGAAGCCCAATCTTTTCATTTTTTGATTCAACCTACTTTTCTCTTCATATCTACAGTGACACTCGTTATATGTCAGCTCCTGCTTTCTGTTATGGCAGGTAAAAACAATGTTAAAAAGGTCATGGAGGTCGTTGAGACAGCACCATATAATGGACGACTGTGCTCAGTATAAGACTGCAGTGCACTGCTAGCCCAGCAGGGACGTCGTCTACGTTTACTTCTACGTTGTGAACACAGCACGGCGGCGAAACATGATTTGTACAATGACACCATATGTCGCACACTGCATGAAATAATCAATTTAACACAACATGGAGATAACGTTTTTTACTTAAACTGATCATAAAATAACCTGTCCGCAGAATAGTTGCTGAGTTTTCAAAAGTCTGTTATACTGTGTGTTTACTCACTATTTTTCGGAAGAATGCAAAACTTTCTCTTAAACACAGCATTATCAGGCATATATATAATGAGAGACACAGAATGGCTGGTACAGGCCGTTCATTTTAACAACGACAAAGCTCACCTACCTCAGGTATGCTGCTGCGTATGTCGTCTAATGTCCCGGATGTCATATCCGACTGTCATGGCTTCATGGACTTTGGCTCTGGAAACAGAAGCATGTACAACTTTACCTTATCGTTATCATGTTTGCAGTGGGTTGTTGTGCTGACCCTAACAGAGAGGTCCCAAAGCTTAGACAATAAATCAAAACCTGTCCACTGTGCACTCAAAATCATGTGAATGTTGTTCGGTGATCTACAGGGCATCGTTCTGCTAATCGAAGTATTTCATGATTTGAAGTTAAACTTTATTCATCTGCATACTATCATACCTTGTATGATTCGTGATTTCTTGAGTAATAACTTTTGATTTAAAATGCCGTGTCTTTCGGCGGTATTTTCCGTTTTTCCTCACCAAATAAAAATTCCAGGTTTCTATTTACGTCATTAATGATATCTCCAGGTATCTAATAAAAAGACGCCAGTTACCACTTGACGCACCGTGCACATCAGCAGAATGTTATTACTGTACTATCAGAAAACGATCTTTCCTGTTATTTAGATTGTGTCAATTCGCAACCTGGACCCTCCTTTTCGCGTCTGTTTCCGTGGAATAAATTTTTAAAACTTTTCAAAGCAAATTGTAATGGCGCTCGCACACGTTGACATTATTCTTTTGTTTTTCACTGAGAGAACAATGAGAGATTAAAACATCTCCCACTGTGTCAGATGTGAAGTTTCCATCGACCAGTCCTCATAAACACAGGTCATGCGATATTCATCAATATAAATTAGTCGTAGAGGATTTTACCATCAAAAGAACAGTAACAGACTCATAGCAATAAGGGAACACTTTTGGGCCTCGACTTGGAATATTACTCAGTGTAGGAGAATAGTGTAGGATCTCAAACACTCACTTTCAACTATCGGTTCAGAATCGATGATTTCTAAATCTCTCTATCCCGCTCTTACACGTGACGAACTCTGTGATCTTACGCATTTCCCGGTTCGCGACATAGATCATAGAGGTCTCATTATTCGTCATAATATTGTGGCTCTGACACCTCACTTTTCACAACCCTCACACCGAAATGATTTGTTTTAACATTAAGTTTTGTATCAGGAATTCTCAAAGTCAGTAGCACAATGATATATCATTTTTCACGATCAAAACAATAGAATATTTACAGGATTTGGTCGTTGGCACATCGACAATTTCTTCACAGACAATTTTTGAGAGCATAAACACAGAAGAAAACAATCTATCTGTTGATCGGTTGGTGTTTTCCTAAAAAAGAAGCCTCGACTTCTTTGTATGAATCAGAAAGTGTTTTACACTCCTTATAGATGTCGCATTTTTATTCTTAATTGTTGTATCTGCTTTGATCTCTCAGAAGTGTGACGATCAGCTCGTACAAGCCTTGTCTCTCTTGCCAGATTTCGAACCTGCCCGTGTACTTATCCATGATAAATATGACTTGTTGTGTCATGACAACTGTAAATAGGTAAAGTAATCGAAAAATATATAAATATAAATGTTAAGAAAGGCACTGAAAGAAAGAAAATCTTGAATATTATTTAACTGTCACACCATTTACTCTTAAACCTTTCTTCTCCCTCTATAATAAATAATACAGTATTCAACCATGGAGACAAGTAGCATTTTAGTTGAATTCCATGAGATTGAAGGGTGTCCTAGTTTTTATAAACTGACCTTGTATTCGGAAGGGTGCATTTCATTCAAGAGGTAAAATAGTTAGTAATAATTTGATGTTGCACTTGTTATTGTCGACACATGCATCTAGCGATTTTTATGTCGATTTTGTTTTGCTTTTTTTTTTGAATTTCTTGTCTGACAAAGTAAGAGATACAATTTTTTCTAGATTTCTTTTTCATTTGCGCACTCAAGGATTACATTTTGGCCACGAACGCAGGATTTCCTATTTGGCACGTTTAAGGTTTCGGCCATGTAACCGGTACAAATTATAGAAACATGACACTTTCTATGATTAGACTTCTTTGGATTGTCTTCCAATTTACGCCATTAACATTGATGCTTGCAATTCTTTTTGAATCAAGAAGACTGAATAATAAAGTGTTGTAATTGTCAGTAATTTGATCGTTCCCCCTCCCCCGATTGCCTAACAATTTTATTGCAAGATATTTTTTTATTTTGCCGAGCCCACAAAGTGCGCCACCAGTGGTGAGGCGAGCAACCAACGAAATATTTCATCAAAACAGCTCTCCGTGACCGAAGCGAAGCAAGTACTGAAAATTAGACGATATTTTGCAAAACCCAAACAATAATGGTGATGTCTACCTAAATATTAAGTCTTAACTGTGTTTCTTAGACATCATACGTGGTGCGTGTTCAGGTTGTGTATTTAGCTCTGTCTGTCTTTGCTAGTCTGTCTTTAATGTCCCAATGATGATGTTATGTTTATATGTACAGTTGGTTAACACGTATGTTTGTCTGTATTTTTAGTTTTGCGTGTGTTCACAGAATTTAATCTGGTGGGTACTTCAAAAATATTTATATAATTCGTGGTAGGACAGAAATATGAATGAAGTAAAGACAATGTTGACAATTTACTGCCAACAGAGCAAACATATCCCAACACACCGTTGGGATTCGGTTCAACTTTGAAATTGGGATGGAGATAGTGATACACTATTACAAATTCGCAACGAAATACTTTGATAATTTGGCTCATTTAGGGGTTCTGGGGGTTTCCCTTTCAGGATTCTCCTCAAACAATTTCGTAATCTTTCGACAACGTTTTTGCCACAATCGTCATATCAATGAATGAAAATGCCCCTTTTATAACTTATTGTTTGCCTCTCGAAATAATATTCCACAATTTTCTATTTCCTTCGCCAGTCACTTCTATAGGTATGTGCCAAATAATGCTAGGTACCATAAATTGATGCAGTCAGCATATTAGCTACAATTGCCCACCTTAAAGGACACATTCCAGATCTTAAAGCAGTTCGTAAATTTTTCCATCACTGTTTTCCAGTTTTGTCTAGATGTGTTAGTGTTTCCAAAACCAACCCCAAAGATCTGCAAAACTTTGTCTGAAAAATCTATTCTTCCAGTGAATCAGTGTGGTTTTTAAAACTCCCTGCCCTAACCTTTAGATTTCGTCTTGTTCAGCTTCACACCTGTTGCTCTTTAATATCAGTTGAACATTTTCAAAGACTGTGTAATGCTTTCTACGTTTATCAATATAAAGTTGCAGCATCTTCATAACTCTTAATTTTTTTCTTTATTGGTGTCTGGTGGAATGAAACTTGCTATGTTGTCATCTTTACGAATATTTTAGGCTAGCTCTTCTGCTGCCATAATATACAGTAATGATGATAAGGGGCACCCTTGTCTCACACCCTTATGAAGTTGAATACTGCGAGAAAGAAAGCCATTGCACTTTATTTTAATTTACATGTAGTATTGTTGTAAATAACTTTTATGCACTTTATGAAGTCATTGCCAATGTTTTAAATTTGTCAAGGACTTGCAAATGAAAATCTCTATTAAGCCTATCAAAAGCTTTTGTTTGGTCTAGATTTATGACAATAAGAGGTTTATTGGTAATTTTGGCATACTCAGTAATATCTCTGGTGACGACAATATTGTCACCTATCTTCCGTCCGGGGATGTAACCACACTGATCTGAGTTGCATATTTTGGCCAATCACCTTCCGCACAGACTCTTATAGTACACATTGAAGAGACTTGTTAGTTTCCAGTTGTTTAATTCTGCCTTATCCACCTTTTTACATAGCAAAGAACACTTAATCAAGTTTCTTAATGCTGGTCATTTTCCTGAGTTAACGCAAGAGTTAAATATCTCAATAAGGTCAGCCCCATCTATCCTTATGATGATTATATGCATAGCGCCCTCTGTCAGAGATGTCATCGATAGTCGAGAATCACTTAAACGTGACCGCAAAGCAACACAAGCAAAGTGGGGTTTGTTGGTTTGTCATTAACAATAATTGGATTGAATAATTTTAAATATACTATATCAATGAACAAAATATTCATAATCCCCAACAATAAGCCAATAATTGGATCATTATTATTAGGACAGAATGGCTACTGAAGCGAAAACAATTAGTCTGTTGTTCTTGCTTTGCCTGAGAGTACATGTATGTATGTTTCCATGAGTGAGTGTGTGTGTGTGTTTGTGTGCGTGTGTGTGCGTTTGTTTGTGTGTGTGTATGTTTGTTTCTTGGTTTGTTTTCAGTTTAACTTTCAGCCACAATGCCTACAGTTATTTCCTATTAAAGTGAATGTAAATAGCGTCTTCAACAGACTCGCGTAGTTCAGCCTCCTTCGCTTGGAGACCAATTCATCCGCGATCTCTTTAGCGCCATTATGAAACGTTCACATCGCATGGACAAACACCCAAAGCTGAAAATGTTTAGCTTAGACTTTCAAATTTCATCTAAAAACTATGAATTTTATAAGTCCAATTTGGAAAAGTAGTTAACTCTTTACATACCTGTCTTCAAGTATAATCAGTAAATAAAGTGTATGTATAAAACCCTTGCATTATCGCTACTACGTTCATGCTGTTGAAAACATGCAGAATATCATTATGATCAGGCCCTGTACATGTTGACAAGGGCTGCCAAAAAGCCCGAGAGGGGTATTCCTAATCTTTTCAAACGGGGGTGTGCCGTCAACGTCGAAAACATCTACCCATGAATATATTACAATAATACGACCCACCGTTAGGGATTGGCTTGACAAATTTGGGGAATGCTTAACTTTATTCTGTTGCAAGTGAAGGTATATCTGAAACGTAGAAAATTTGCTTTGTTATCAACAAATGCTAAGGCGTTTTTGGATGAAAAATCGGCCTAATTTTAGGGATTTTTACGTGAAAAAGTGATCCATTCGGGCGGCACATATCGGTTCACCTTCTATGGGAGTTACCCCGGGGCCAAAAGTTCCCTTCCCTTACTTTCAACCACGTAATCACCTTAGTCAACGGTATTGCCATTGACGATTAACTCACACGAGTACTATTGTCACGATCCTAGTCCCTACTTGAAAATAATAACTTTTGATTTTTAACGACAGACAATGTGCCTTTAATACATGGTTTTACCAGGCTTCCTAGGCACGATCAATTGCAAGATTGCTGTCCGTCGCACAGCAAGAACTTTCTAACGGAAACGTTTGACTTTGGAGATTTGTCTTTGCAATAATCGTCTCGTAGCCTGACTTTAAAAACTCTTTTAAAGCTTTTTATCTCACTTGTGATCTTATCTAACGTCGGTTTAATTCAACAAAAATATCTAAAACTACATGTATAAGGCCATGCGATTCGTCTTTATGAAAAATTAAGAAAAACGAACGTAACAGCATAAAAATACTGAGGGCGCTATTTCCTTGCTGGTTGAAAATTTCTATGGATTTCCTCAATAAATTGATTTCAAGTGTGGCATGTCAGAACTTGGGATAGTCGCGAGGAATTTAGTATCAAATAAATATTTCTATCAAACAAGCAATAACAAACGAGGTAAAAGTGACTGGTCTGACAAAATTTACGATGACCTTCCAAAGTTAGTCGGATTTTCGTGCACACAACGTTTCAAGTATCGTATGTATAAAAGTCATTGCACGAAAATTGAAGTTTTAGGTTACCCGCGCCAGCGAGCTACCTGTCTTTGAACAGAAAACGATATTGCCCATTTGCTGAAATATCATCAATCGATAAACCGACTTCCCTCTGCGTGCAATCCCCGACCAAACAATATATCCTTTTCCTTTCATGATCTTAACCAAGGTATGAACAAGCGCCAACAGATCTAGACGAGCGGGCTAACGTTAACCCACGACAGTGTGCAAACTAACACTTTCTACAGATAGTATATTAGCCAAGGTTGTCTGTCTTTGCTTGTCCCTGAGATAATTTTTTTCTGTTGATCTGTCTGAGGTGCCTTTGTCTGTATTTTTCGTTGGCAGAGCGGTAAATAACTTGGGTTAATGGCTCTGTGCGTAATTAAAATTACTTTGCTAATTACTAGTTTCTGGATGTTTGCATGACGCTGTGAAAACGATTATGTCTCTGTGTGTAGGTATCCAAACACCAGCCTGTGAACGCCCACTGAGTGAATGATACGATGCAGTAATTTTGGACGCGTAATTAGCATAGAGGCAAACCTCACAACATCATTGTCAGGGTCCGAGTTGCTATTTGCAGAAAATTACTCTCACTAGATGTTGAACATGAATTATAGGGTCTTGAGTACATTGTACTGCTAAGTTTTGTAGCGCTCAATTGTAAGATTTCGTCCCCTAACGATTCTTCAGCATTGACAAGAGTCTGATGATCGCTTTTCGTCATCATCGTTGACACGAACCAGTTTTAAGCAAACTTTTAAACTTTAATCCCGCATGTAATCTCATTTCAACATTTCATCATCAACTCACATCAAATGAAATTCTATGTAACTACGTATGTAATCTAGCACTTTACTTTGAAACGTGGCTACAGAAGGCATTCAGAACAGACATGAACGCTGACGGAGTGCTCTGCTTTTCTCGATAGGTCAACATTTCCGTGGGCTTGGTTGCTCCCTGTGTAATGTTTTGTGCGTCTTCTCTCGAGAAATCTTCGTATTTCGAGGTGAAACGGTTGCGCAATCATTTGTCCTCGGACATCCGAACATGACTTTGACAATTGACACGGTACTGTCTCTGCAAGGTTTCTTTCGCGCCCATGCAGAAAAAATCGACTGGGGAGAAAGTAGAAAATTAAATTGTCAAAAGATTTTCTTTTCAAATATCTCTCTCATAGCGTGATTTTACAAGCCTAGTTCAGTTTTTCTATTGATAGATCATCGTGACCCCTGTTTCTAGATAAAATTCCTTTAACCAAAACTGTTTGAACTTTTATCACTAAAATGTTGCACTTTAAAGTGAAAACATTGAATACACCCGCCATAATAAAGTAATTTCACAACATCGCTCTTTGGAAGATCGTCTCGATCTTAGTAGTCTCAATTTTTCCATCTTACTAAGTCACCGAATCATGTCCTTATGATGATGCTATGCATAGCGCCCTCTGTCGGATATGTCATCGATTGCTGAGAATCACTCAGCCGTGACCACAAATCTACAGAGGCAAAAATAAGATTTGCTGATTTGACACAAACAAAAGTGGAGTTAATAATTTAAAATACACTGAATTACTGAACAAAATATTCATGCTCTGCCACAATAAGCCAATAATTAAACTTTTATTATCATGGCAGAATGGTTAAAGAAACGAAAACAATTAGTTTGTTGTTCTGGCTTTGTGAGTATATGTGTTTTAGGTTTGTTTTCACTTTTACTTTCAGCTGCAACACCAACAATTGAAATAAATATAAATAGCGTATCCAATTGCTCTTGCCTCCTTAGCTTGCATTTTAAAATGGAGACAAATTTATCAGAGATCAATTTAGCATTGTATTAAACGTTCAAATCCCACAGACAAGCGCCCAGAACTGCAACCATTTGACAGGGACTTACAAATTTCATTTAAGAAACTATGAGATTCGAAGTCTAAGAACGAAAAGTGGCTAATTTCAATTCAACGCGATTACCTTTGACACAAAATTATTGACATGATCCGAGTCCCGATTTCAAAAAACTACTTTGATTAAAAGCAACTAACAAGGTGGCTTTAAGTCATGGTTTTGATAGGTTTTCAGGACACGACAAATTATAAACGTCATTGGCAGAGCAAGAATTTTCTGATGAAAACATTTTAGTATGAAGATTCGTATATTTTGTATGATCCAGTAGCATAAATGTCAAAAATGCTACGCTTGTAATATTAATCTCACATGTGATCCTAGCATGACAATCTAACGTCGGTTCACATTCAATATTTCAGAAACTACATGTGTAATTCGATGGGGTTCATCTCTGTGAAAAGTTGACAAAAACGAACGAAACGTCAAAAAATAACCGAGGGCGCAATTTTCCGCGCTGGCTGAAAATTTTAGTGGATTTCGATGATAAGTGGATTTCACTTGTGACAATTCAGGATTGGAAATGTTAAACCGTGACAGTCGTGAGGCATTTAGCATTATCCAATGAATATTTTTTTCTTTCGTTATTTGTTTTACGTTAGTTTGCGGCCTTATTTGTCATTCCCTGAGTTTGATCTCGTCTTTACTGTAACAAGAAATGCGCTGTAAATGGCTACCGCTACAAAATTAACAATATTTACCAAACCTAGTTTCAAATATCGTTTGACATAAAAGCCCGGTTACCCGAAAACCAATTGCACGGAAATTGAAGTTTGAAGCTGCTCGCCACAATGGGTTGCCTATCTCTGAACGCAAAGCGATGGCGCCCTCTAGCGGCAGTATCATCAATTAATAAATCTGCGTACAATTCCCCGGTAATGCAAAATCCTATTCCTTGAAAAGCGCCCTGAGACTGACGGGCTAACGCTAGAATAGTATCAAAACACAATCCCTCTACAGTCCCTCAAATCAACATTTTCTGTCAAGAGTATACTGGCCGAGGTCCATAGGATTGAACAATCCAATAATGATATCTTCTTTAATGTCCAAATATTTGTAGAGTTATGATTTGCCAATGAGCTCCCTATAAACGACTTTTAAAATCTTGGTAGCAACAGTAATGCCAAATTTATGATATAGGTAGGAAAGGGGGAATAATGCCATTTGCCTGTATAATGCTATGCACTCATCCATTACATTTTGCAGATAATATCGTCGAACATGTCCAAGTTAGAGAGTTCCAGCAGCATGAGACCTGAGTGCTCTAACATGAATAAGATATCGATATTATCCGATAAAAGAGTGTTTTTGGCATTTCCACTGACACACTTCTAATATTAGATTTTTAACATAGAAGGTAGACGATAGTATCGAGGTTATCCTATATAACCCGGTAAACCAGCATGTCGGCCATCGGCCACTGCGTAACTCTCCTAACATTAGACTCTAACTCAGATGTTATTATCGATTTTATCCGATAATTTCCGATAAAACAACGTATCGGGCATCATCCACTCCCTAACCTCTCTAATATTTGACTCAAACTTGGAGAACTTAGACAGTATTATCACATAATGCCTAAAGTGCCAATGTCGCGATATGTTCTCTGTGTGTTGTATATTATTAAATCGATCGTTGAATTGTCGGAACCATAAAGGCACACCCCATGCTGGTTTTAGTTTACTTTGTTAGGGTGCATGAATCTGTATGGGACAATAGTTTGTGTTGCACCCCGCTGACTTCGTCCATAGACTCTCGAGAAAAACGAGAGTCTATGCTTCGTCCAGGCGTGATCGGGAAAATAGCCCAACAGTTTTGTGATGGTGCATCACACATGAGGCGTCAAGTAGCTTGTCTAGGCGGGAGGTCTCGAATGATAGGCCGTCCGAAACTACATACACTCACAGTCAAGGACTGTCTGTGATAGATACTTATAGACTGCAAAGAAAGCTCACACGCATGTTTAATAGCAAAACCTGGATTTCAAATTTCCGAGAAGCAATCAAATGAAAGGATTATTTTGCACCACACATTCATTATATCTAATTATATTATATCATGCTACCATGCGCCATTCTGATTGGACGAGAGCGATGCTAAAATATTGTTTTAGCACTGACAGCGGTGGTAAAACGGGCCCCTAAACTAGCATTTTTGAAAATTGCCCGGTCAGTGCATTTGAACGATGTGGCTCTGAACTTAATCCGAAACAGTCCGCTTTGTTTCAAAGACCGAGTTCAAATTTCGATACAGAGATAAAATACGGTTCTGTAACTCACCTCTTGGTAAAAATAAGCGGTCTATGATGAAAGAAATCTCCGAAGCAACACATTTATTTTGGTATGATGATGTACAAAATTGTATAGGGTAAAACAGCGCACTGTGTAGTTTGCTTGATCGATTCAGGAGTCGAGACGCGACATACCGCTCTTCAAGACGAAGCTACTGTTCGTTCATACACAAATAAATTGAAACTTCCTCACACTAACGGTACGTCAAATATTCCTTCCTAAAGTTTGGGCTGTAACAGACCAGGGTGTTCTAACGATGTAGCCCAAGAACTTGAAGAAGTTCAAAATAACAATGCGATAATTCCTGGCGACTGCGACGAAAATCGCTGTGCCAGCGTCCAGCTCTCGCTAGCGCTGAATCGGGCAACACACTCTGCAGGCATATTACAACTGTTCTTACAGTCGCCGTTATCCATGTCTGGATTTAATATTTCAAAACTGCACGTTTTCTGGCACAAATTATCCATCCAAAATATCCATCAAAAATAGAACCTGTAACCCCACTGCACCACCTCCTCCTCTGTCTGAATGTTACGACGGTTGGCGCACACCCGACTGACAGTGAATAAGACAAATCTATTTTTAGTGTAGGCCTACTACGCCAAAAAAAGCCAGCGCTATTGTTTTTATGTAAATTTACGAAAAAAATTGTTACTTTTTCTTTTGCTTTTGCTTTGAACTCTTGACCCATTTCTGTGTCTGAAGCAGTTCGTGTTGCATGTAAATATTAATGAAATTTTGATGAACGTAATGCGTATGTTATCGTAGGATATTGTGTTCGTGTGTTGTCAACGTAATCCAAACTTATAAAAATGCTCGGTCTCGGGCGATGATTTTCCGACGTTCGATCTCTCAGACGTCCTTTTTCTGCATTTTGGGCTGAAACTGACGAAAATGCCGGACCAAGACGACAAAGACACACAAGTTGATATAATATAATAGCAATAATCCCCTTCGCAGTCGGGTATACACTCGATTTTGGTACAATTCGCTCCATATAGCACTCGCCTATCGGCTCGTGCTATATGTCGCGCATTGTACCAAAATCTCGTGTATACCCTCCTGCGGCGGGGGTTATTGCTTAACTACATCAATTTCCATGTAGTGCTATTGTTTTGCATAGATATTGCAGAATTCAAATTGGTCAGAAAGCCGTGTTTTTAGCCAAGGGCATAACCTAACCGGCGTTTGCCTTTCAAAGTAATAATTTATAGAAGTTTGCCGCGACAGAATTCTATGTGACTATAGTCGATATACAGTGTGCACACCGCTGGCGTCCGTCTATTTTGCTATTGTTTGGTAATATACTCTGGAACTGAAAGGCCTGTGATCTGAAGTACACAATGAAGAAATACCGGAATACTGAAAATCTTAATTTTGTCTCTTTCATTCACTAATATGGGGAAAATTGTTGTTTGAAAAAGACGGACAGACTTCTTCAACAGTATTTACACACAGTGTCTGCTAGAAATTCAAGTTATAAAAAACGAGCGATGCTGACAATGGTTATTCTACCTGATAAATCGGCTCGTTTACCACCTACTTTCTGAATGCAATGTTAAAATGGAGGTGAAAAGGTATTTCTCAGGTCCTACCCATTTTAAACAGTTTAATAAGCGGACATTTTATGAATGAATTTAGCCATTAGTGGCATAATTCTGAAGGCTTTGTTGCCATCTCATCGTTGTCACCGTCTTCACACACTGTCTTCACAAATGTCGTGTCGAGTTTAATTGCTACCATCAGCACCTCATATGGTAAGTTATTCCTCCACAGAACCGTTGAAAATGTCACCAAAAAAAACAAATGAAAGGGTTCGTTTTAATGTCATGATCATTCTATCTGTAAATATGTCCCTCTTCCTTCCAGCGCATACCAGTTTCAGAATCCATTGCTGAATTTTGCAGACAATACTGCGTTTCCGTACCCTACCCGAGGCGTTCTCCTTGAGATCATGGAGGTAGAACCAGAGACGTTCGCGTTGATAACTCTTCTTAACTTGCCAGAAAACCTGCATGGTAAAACTCTTGATATTTTATTTCATGTTATTACACCATAAAAAATAATTCTGCTAAGATACTTAGAGGGAATTAGCAAAGTGAAAATGTATTATAATCCACATCTCCTAAATTCATGTAGATATTCAATCCACTGCTCGGTCTAATTTGTTTTATAACAGCATGGAGGTAGGAAGAGATATCTGCTTCCAAAATCAGAAAAAAATTATCTGTACAGAGAGAAATTCTGTTACGATGAAAATCACGCGTGTCTGCTTCGACATTTCATTGATTCCGGGCGGATGTTCTTTGTGGAAGTCGTGTTATTCCAAAACCATAATCGTCGGAATCATAAAGGTACTCTACAAGCAGGTGATAGTTTATTTTGTGAGGGTGTATGACTCACGCACAGATTAGAACAATGCGACAGTTTGTGTTGCACCCTGCTGGCTTCGTCCAGAAGTGGATGGAAACAGCCTAACAGCTTTGTGTAGCTTGATCCGATACGGGGCGTCAAGCGGCGTGTCTCGGAGGGCTGTCTGAAGAGGAAAAATGAACTTTGGGATATCGAAGGCAAAGATGGTCATTTGAAATACGAAATACTGTCATTATTTTGACATGAAGTAAGCACTGCTGAGAGCGGCTTCATTTTTTGTCGAGCTAAACGTCAAATTGAGGGCTCGGGACGCTAGGTAACTGAATGCATGTGTGATGATTACCACTGGATGAAACGGACAGAAAACAAACTCTTCCCTTAATTTCGTATCTTCAAAATACACCTTAACATTGAATGGAAGCCACAAACTTGATTTCTTTTCATGAATGGGATTAATGAGTCTATATTTTGTCTCATTCGCACGGGTACCTTCGGTGTCACGTGATCACTTCTGACCGTCACCCTCTGTGAATAAAACGCAGTTTACTCTTTCCATGGAAGCTGAGACAACTTTCCTGCAACCTCAATTTCAAACACAGTCCCTCCTGTGCTCCGACCTTTGCAGAAAGTTGCAGAGGTGCTTGAAAACAAAGCTATGGTGTATCGTCTTGACGGATTATACTTGAATGCTCTATGCATTCACAGCAAACACTGTTCAGAGTGGTGCACTTCCTGTCGAACAAAGACAGGAATTAAGAAGTGCATGATGGTGTTTTAACAATCTTTCAAATTGTATAAAGCGGAAATAGTATGATCATTGGAAATCATGTTTTCTCAGACTGGTGACGCGGCATGCTTTGTGTTCCATGGTCGTCTCGGTAGACTATTGCCTTTCATATTAAAATGAGCTCCAAAGGTGTTAAACTTTTTGGAGGCTTTGTTTGTGGTTGATGATTACACGAGATTATGCGAAAAATACGACGAGATGGCATCGTACTGCCAGTCGCGTAGCAACCATAGTTACTTTGTGAGCTCTCAGGCCAGAAACACTGCTTCACGCCAATCAAAACATAACATGGCGAAATTTGCACTTGAATACGTTAATTTCCAAACGGTCTCAGGGGAATATAACGACTGCGAGTTTTCGCGGTGTGTGCCATACGCGAAGTATAGAACTGATTGACGTGCACGCGATACAATCAAAACTGAACGGGATTAAAAGACATTATTTGTCTAAAAGGGAATGGCCAAATATCGATAATTTTGGTAACTACATATTGTTGAAATGTCGGGCGTCGACTTGCGAAGGTTAATCACTTGTTGGCAAAGTGCAGCCATTCGCGACGCATTTTGGTATTGTATAATACGCGTGGTTTTATAGAAACAGCTTTTGTGATATCCTTGCATCAGGAAAAACTAAATCTGTTAACCGGGGTTTCATTCTTTTGAAAAAACGAAGTAAAAATTTTGGCATTTCGAAATGCTACCAATTCGGAAACAGCTAACCACGTTGAGTAACCCGTTTTAGCAATTGCTCGTCAAAATGTGACACGGAAAGCCGATTACGTCTTTGGACCATAATCACTTGGACAAGTTTACTAATCTACTTTGTGGCGATAATCGCGTGTTGACCTTGAATTATTATACGATTACACCTGGTTACCAATAAACATTTCCGTAGAGTCCGGCAAGTGCTTGTTACAACGCCGGGTTACAACGGCACTGTGTGGTGTCGCTGCGGTAAATCATAGACTCTCGTTTTTCTCGAGAGTCTATGGGTAAATCACCAAAAATGCCTTTCTTTTTCTGGGGTCAATGACCGCCTTTTGTGGCCGATTCATATGTTGTCTCCTGCCCTATCTATATACCGACTTGAAACAATGGCGCTTTATAATCGTAAAAGTATCAATTCAACGAGGACGCAATGTAACACTGATACTGACGCCTGTTTGATTAGGCGGATCAGAAACTAATCCGATAAACATGGACCCTGGACTACCGTGATGAACTCGTAATCTGTACATGTAGAAGCGCAAACCATAGTCAGTAGAGGGGGAACTACGTCCACTGTCTATGTGCAAACCAAAAAATCTTTTGTCAGTATCATCAGACTCTAGCTGTAAGACCTGCCGCTGTGGGCGCTAATTCCTTACAAAATACCGACATACTCGCGTTACAAAAAGGATACCAGCGGAACGCCGTCAAACTGTTGTATCGGTTTAACCATGGAGGTAGGAAGAGTCTACCTCTATGAATAAGCTAGCAAAATGACACCTTTTTGAAGTGTTTTTTTTTATTTTGCTTATCGGAACATTCGTTTCCAAGATAAACTATATTCCACAAAGACCATCCGCTGATGCCAACCAATAACAATAATACCTTTATTTACAAAATAACTATTTACATCGATGTTAGACATATTGTTTTACGTGTTGAACTTCGCTATCGGTAAAAATCACCATCGTTCTTGTAAAATAAGTTCTAGATTAATTAAAATTCATTGTTAATTAGAAAATAGATGAGGTAATGATCGACCCCTTTACATGAAATAGACAAGCTGTCGTGGGGGCTGAGATACAATTGCGAGAACCATGGAGTGAAAACGTAGAATCGCTTAGCACCCACTCTTTCAATATAATTTTGAAAGGTCGTGTCAAACACAGCATTGACGCCTCGTTAAAACGATTCTACGAGTGTCAAATTTCGATATACATATCGTTTGTGGTAGAAAGCAGATCCAAGAAAGTTGAATGGCATATCTTTACTGATTTTACTCAAACTTCTTTGATCATATTTCAAACGTAAATTGATTTCTAGATATATTTTATTAAAGGGTATCTTTGATAAGGAGATATTAACTTCTTAGAGTCTATGTCGACGACGCTGTCTCGGCAGGTGTAAGTGACGTGTACATATGTTATATTTTCTCTTGTTTTCAAGAAATGAATACAGTTTGCCAAACTTACAAACTTACTTTTGACATCCGCGACATTTCTGATCAACAAAAGTTCGAAAGTTTGCTCGTTTTTGTCCTGCTTTATTTGGTTGGTTCTCTCCCAATGTTTCCATTTCCCCCTTGAATGTGTCTGTTCAATGGTGTTGTTCGGTTGGGTTTTTTTTTTGCGCTATTGTTACTTAAATTGAAAACGTTTTGTTCTTCACAAAACTATTCATAAGAGTTTGGCTCTACAGAGACCCCGCAACGCCAGGGTCTACCGTTTTACAAACAGTGGTAGCTGTGTTTCCAACATTTGTAAAAGCAACGGGGAAAATATTATGCCATCGGTGTCTTTCTGATTTCACCGAGTAAATACAAATTGATACGCAGGAAGCTACGTGCCTCAGGGGTGTTTATCACGTGACATAAGGCAAATATTCTTCTCATAGAATTCTCCTATGCCTACAGTCGGCTAAGCACATCAATATGATTTAATCAAACACAAGCAGTTTGATGAAAATTAAGTCCTATAGAATACAATCAACAGCATAGGGAAATACGAAGTTTATTGGTTTTGTAAAACTTTCTTTTATGCTTTTAATTACTCTATCAATCCAAGCTGAGCATATTTACTTAAGTGCAGACACGCCCGGATGTGGACTTTGGCGCTTAACACCTAATTTTTCCAACAAACAATAATCAAATGACGAGCGCGCTTCAGCCTCCCTCGAAAAATGAAAATATTATGACATGAGATTAAGTATGCATGCATCCTGATTTGTATGACAATTGCATCGGTCTTTTTCTTCATGTCCTGCTTGGTCCAACCCTCCGGTAAAACTACTTCTCATTGCTGCTTTCTTGTGAACGATCTTTGCTTTTCCGTTTTCCACATTTTGTTTGTAGTGTTTCCCTTTTATGTTTGGAATATTCTGATGTGTACCACCTGTAGTGATGCATACAGTAGCTTCAATTGCAGACAATCATGCATTGTATCGCAAGCGTGTCGATCGGCACGACCCCAAGGTGTTTACCGCGGCTCGCATTTCCAAACAAGGAACGTGTGGCTGGATTGTATAAAACATTACTGCTCCAAACGCGCGGAGACAATCGTTACAGCATTGGGGTCAGACTGGTCCTAGTCCTTTCTCTTTTCTCGGGCGTATGCGGCAGTTTCAGAGACTGCCGGCCATGGCACGATCTACGCGACAACCTGCTCGAGTATACTGTGGAGGTACCATGGTATGATGCAGATCTGTGTGCTACGTTACCTCCAAGCTTCAATATACTCTGTTTTGATATTGATAATGTGACCCAACCGTTTGAAAGATGACGGTTATCTCGACTTGCTTGCCTACAAGTCAATAAGTTATCGATGAATAATCTGATGTTGCAGATACCCATCTTAGTCAAAGCAACGTTTGAAAGGAAATTTCGCATTGGCTCACTCCGTGAAAGAGTGGAAATACCTGTCCACAAAAAGTTCAGTGTGAAAGTAATTCTCCATCGACGACCAAAGAACTGTTACGTAAAGTCATTTTTCCATGACAACAAAAAGCTGTCTTCTGAACTGGTGATAAAGTTAGATTGAAAAACCAATTGCCATGATGTGTTAAAAGTATGTTATCTTTTCGTGAGATTCTAGGACTGACTTTTTACTTTTATCGACCAAAGAAGACTATTTTAGCAATGTAGACTACTTCGACTTTCCGCACTCAAACAAAACATTGGCCAGTCTCCAATCAATAAGTTACTTATACAAAACAAAAAAGCATCAAGTTGACAACTGCAGGACCTAGAAATGTTGTTATAGAACACTTGCAGCATATTTACATCACAATACTGTATAAAATTATAAAGCTTTCATCTAAACGTCAGACGACTACCAAATGTCATCGTCTGAGTTTGTACATAGCCCGCTAACGACTGTTTATCGAGATACATTTTTGAGCAATTATTAGGAATTTGACCCTACGTATCATCGACAGTTGCTACTGTCCTTGTTGTACATCAGGAATCTGTCAAGCTGTTTGAATACAATTTACGATTGAAGTCAATGATGGCCAACACAAGTCAGACGCCTCCGTGTGTCGGGGATGTCTTTGTAATGGATCATTTGAAGAAGTGACCGTTGAGGGCGGTAAGATTGGCGGACAAGGCTTTCAGAAAAACCAGGAGTAAGTAACCTTCAATTAAACCGAGAGGTCCTCCGAATGAAGAAATTTTAACAGAAAGTGAACGACTTTTCATTATTTTGGTATCGATGCAATGCCCATTTTGGTGTTAATAACCATGTAAATATTTGTATCACCTTCCAGTGTCGGTTTCGCTTTCGTCATCACAGAAAAAACATAACGTCGGTGGGAAATTTTGGTTTTTATGAGTCGTGACTATCGTCACTCATCATTTAAATAGATAGACGACATAAACTTTATTCTCTCGGCGGTCATTGATCAAACCTTACAGCAGATTCATAACCATGTGCCTTGTTTATGTAAAAAACTAAATTCCTTGAGCATCGGTACAACGTTCTGTACAATTAGCGGTAGAGATGATAATTGGTGACGAAAACCACGGAGGTCAATGAACTCAGAGTTTGTAATTGTTGGAGGGAATGTGAAAGGGACAAAATACTTTAACAAGACGAAATAGATCTTGATTACACATCTTAGATTTTCTTTCGAGAGAAAGTGTCACGAAGCCGGTAGCTTGAAGAAGCGATTAAAATAATGTCTGTCTCTCTCCACAAGTGAGGGTCGTACTATTTGTAACCGATTATTCTCCATGTTCAGCTTGTAACCTAGGGCGTTCTTGCGATCACAACGCATGAAGAATACCTCTGTAATACGAGAGACATGAAACGGTTTTCTCAAGTAGGCCTCTGTCCGTGTAAAGCAACATGAATAATCTCTTATGGAATCTTTGGATACATTTATTGCCTTTTTAATGTTTTCGGGGTCAGAATGTTCTGAACAAACGTAAAGAGAACACTATTTCGATGTTAAAGCGTTTATTCTGAATAACAATAATATGGGTGGATAATTACGCGGGTGGTTTATTAGACCCCTGTGTCTGTTACCGATCAATAACCTTTTGATTTTCACAGACAGAAAGTGTGCCGACTCTTTGACTTCTCCGGACGAAGATAATGTCATCGACTTGCAGCGCTTGAATTCGGTGAACGACAGAAAGACTTTTGGTTTAATTTCACCACTTCGCTGAAACCGAAACACTCGAAGTTTCTTCAAACTTATGCCAATCCGACGCAAACTGTGAGATTGTCTGTGAAACAACAAAATTGCGCACCGACAGACGAGTGTGCCCTCCTCAGCAAAGGTAACGCCAGCTTCGAGTGAATTGCCGCTGAAGGTACAGTTGTTCAGGTGTAATCTTGCTGAGAAGATAAGCTGTCGACAAATCGATACATAATCATAATGAGATAGGAAAAATTCGATGGCAAATTAGGGTCTGTTTTGAAAAGACCACAAAGACAGTTTAATTCTACCAGGTGTAATCTGCCTCCCTGATACTGTAAACAGGTCGATGATGAAACTCGATGGATCAACTATCTGTCCATGCCAACAGCGTACAATGTCGTGGGAATAGGAACCGTGTATCGTCTGTATACGGTAGTATGGTATCCAATGACAGTATCCAATGACATACATAATGACACGATGATAGTGTACTTGTTAGGTGCAATGTTTCACAGCCTATAAATTGATATCCTGCAAAAACGTCTATAGTGGAGTTTATCCCTAGATATACAGTATTCGTGATTGAAGCCATGATTTTAATTAATGCGTTTCATACTTGGATCAAGTTTATTGAAAAATTCTATATCATATCATGTTGCTGTAAAAGGCTGCACATTGCCATAGTTTCATCGATGTAAAGTTTAAGATATCCGCGTTTTCTTCTTTTCTTCTTAAAACGATATAATATTTAGCTCTCCCAGGATGTAAAATTCACTGAATAACAGTATTTTTGAACACTGCTATAATAAGATCACCCAGAAGACACCTCATATAGTTTGTAAACCCTAGCTATGATATTCTTAGAGAGTTATTATATGCTGTTAGAAAATTCAATGTCTTTGTGACGGGGCTCCAGTGCGTCTGCAAATCATAAGAATCGCCGAGACAGTCTGCCGACTTCTTAAAATACTGTTGCGATTGTCGGTATTAACGCTACCATCTCCCGTTCGCAGTCCCCGTTGCCGGTCAACAACAAACGAAGAGAGCTGTCGTTACCGGGCAGCAATCTAACAACCATGTACCAAGGGACGTATTTTTGTTTTAATTAAGACGCTATTATCTGTTAATTAGTCGTAATCCGGAGTTTTCGGTTACCTCACAGGCGACCCAATAAGTACTACTGAGTTTTTCAGTGTTTTCTCTATCATTTTCTCTTCTTTCTTCATGCTCTGAATGATCGGAATAAATAAAATAAATGGTTTATATAACATAACCTAGCCTCTGTAACTCTTTATTTATTTTACACTCCATTACAAGGACGTATATCTCTCATACACACATGCTGTAATTAATTAGTCAACACATCTAATTATAGTCCAGTCAATCTAAGCCAAAAAAGGGGTAAACCTAGGACTAATTGCAACAGAAATTATTTCTTCACCATGCATTTTGGAAAGGTCCTAGAAATAACATACTAAAAGTATAATAAAATCTAAGGGGTGCAACAGTGCCTAATTTGCATAAATGTAAAGGGGGCTCATGGGTATAAAATTGTCGCTTATAGACGGTTTCTAGTTAAAATATGTGGCTAAACATGCTTTTGATCTGGGTTTTTTGGCTTATTTGCCTCCTTTTTGGTCTAGGCGATGTTGTTGAAAATATTTTGTCGTCATACAAATATTCCTCATTTGCATAAATCCAATATGGCCGCCACAACACTTCACTTTTCTTAGTTTTTCTCGAATTAATAACTATTTTTAAGCTACTACTGACAGCAATAGAATAATTTTTTCACATTGTATTTTAGACAAGTCCTAGAATAACGTACTAAAAGCCTAGTACAATCTAGAATTGTAAACAGTGCCTAATTTGCATAGATGTAAAAAGATTATGGGTACAAACTAAGTGCTGATAGAATGTTTCTGCTAAAAATAATTGGCTAAACATGATATGTTATGCAGGTTTTTGGCTTATTTGCCTTGTTTTTGGTTTAGGTAATTTGATGGAAATATCTAGTCTTCATAGAAATATTCCTAATTTGCATAAATCCAATATGGCCGCCACAACCTTCACTTTTCTTTGTATTTTTCCCAATTAATAACTATTTTAT
Source organism: Ptychodera flava (assembly GCF_041260155.1). Taxonomy (NCBI): domain Eukaryota; kingdom Metazoa; phylum Hemichordata; class Enteropneusta; family Ptychoderidae; genus Ptychodera; species Ptychodera flava. The sequence goes on from NC_091934.1 coordinate 12,612,684, forward strand.
GCTACTTCTGACAGCAATAGAATTATTTATCCACTGTGTATTTCAGAGAAGCCCTACAATGACATACTAGAAGCCTCGTACAATCTAGAAATGTAAACAATGCCTAATTTGCATATATGTAAAAAGATTATGGTTACAAACTAGGTGCTGATAGAATGTTGCTACTAAAAATATTTGGCTAAACATGATATATGCGGGTTTGGGGCTTATTTGCCTTGTTTTTGGTTCAGGCAATGTTGATTAAAATATTTTGTCGTCATAGAAATATTCCTTATTTGCATAAATCCAATATGGCCGCCACAACACTTCGTTTTTCTTTTTATGTCCCTAATTAATAACTATATAAGCTACTTCTGACTGCAATAGAATTAAATTTTCTTTGTGTATTTTAGAGAGATCCTAGAATGACATACTAAAAGTCCAATACAATCTAAGATTTATAACATTACCTTATTTGTATAGATATAAACGGAATATGGGAGCAATACATTCACTGATAAAAGAAATATGCATATTGAATTGAGAAAAATGCGACATTATGTTCAAGTAATGTATGCATTTATCTTAATTTTTGTCCAGGCAATATTTTTGAATACATTTTATCCCCCGAGAAATATTTCTAATTTGCCTAAATCAAGTATGGCTGCCACTGCATTTCACTTAAAAATTATATTTAATCTATACAACAAGTAGTTTTTGTTTCCACTCTGTATTGAATGTATAGAATGACAAACAAAATGACTGTTAAGTGGGGAGACAGTGCATTATTTGAATAAATATAAAACTTAGAAAAGGGAACAAAATCGTTGCTGTTAATAGATTTCTTAAAAATATATTAAGCAAATTGATATTTGATTCAAGCAATTTCATTATTTAATGTACTTTTTGTGTTTCTAGGCAATGCATAAAATCATTTAAATGATTATATACTAATAGGGCCTACAGAATGAAAAGCCCTGTAAAATTAAACAATGATTGATTCGTATAGTTCATTTCAACTATCTAGAGAATTTGCATAATGTCAATAACATTGGGAACTTACTGGAAGATTTGGATGTTCTTAATGCATACCAAAATGCTTGGCCAAATAACCAACACTTTGTACAAAGGGAGGCTGAGAAAATTTGTATTTCAGCTCTATTTTCTTTTATTTTCACCCTTACCCGTAATTCTAATATAGATTAAGTGTGGATAAAATGTAATTAAGACCAGGTTGTGTGGTCACTGGTAAATCAGATACACTTTTGACTGTGTGCAACTTGCCTGTTCAAGCCACATACAGAAATTTATGATAATAATGATAAATAAATTATAATGATCATGATAATATAGAGGTACAATTGTTATACTATACTGCCAATTATCATGAAATATAGATTAGGAAAGCTGCTCCTTTATCAGCTGAAAGACATTACAATCGTCAAAGGACACTGCATTTCTCAAAATTTTGAAATTTCTTGAAGACAACAATTGAAAATTAATATAAAGTCATATAGTGGACTGAAGAGAGAGATTTCCTGTTAAATCTTACCGTACACAGCCATAGCATTTGAGGAAAAACTGAAAAAAATCTGTTGACTGAATCATGATAATCTAAATCACTGGTAAAAGCAAATCTAGATACTTTTCATAATGTTACATGGTCTAGCTGCTCTTTCAAATTTTCATGACCGTGAAACAAGAAAACCAAGATGTGAAGGGATTTGCATCACAGAAGCTGCCGTTAACGAGTTTGTCAATTAGGATACCAAATTTTGACATCAAATTATCGTAAAATTGGTTATCCTGTATTTTGAACCTTATGGAAGTCTCACCTCAGATTGGCCAGACTCTCAATTCCTTGAGTGATCGATCTTATTGGTAACAATACAAAAGTCTAATAATCTGCAAATGGGAAGTCCATTACATAACAGCCCCATGAGTGATACTTGCACATCTAAGATCTGATATGATACGCAGTACAATTATATCATCCTATGCGTAATCCTTCCCCATACTTATGGGTTCTACAATGAACTGCAGCAGCAGTAACTGTTTCTGTAACCCCGACAGAAAGCAAAATCTAGACTTTCTGTTGTCAACGAAAGGATTCTGGCTGTAAACAAATGAACCACATAGAGGAAGATGTAAACAGAGAGGAAGAGGAAGAAATTTTGATATGATAATGACCATCATAATAATTGTCATCACCACTACCATCATGGTGATTCAAATGATGTTCGTATTTATACTAATGATAGTTTAATAATGAGAAGGATGATTCAGAGGCACAACTGTTAAGTGTGGTGATCCATTTATTAGTAACTGAATATTTCCATCGTCATTGAAGATAATGACCAAAAGCATAAAATATTCCTTCAAAAATTTTACTGCAATCGAACATGTTGTAGGAGAAAATGACTTAATATGACAATTGATGTCAAAAACTTGAGCACGTCTAATGATTTTTTATGAATAACCTTATCGTCGTAAAAGAAAGAAGAATATCCAAAGAAAGAATTCTGATTCCTTTTATTTAAACAGTAACTCTCTGAAACTCTTCTCTTTATTCATTGCATTTCTGAATAACCAGAAAATGTCAATGGAAGCTATTGTAGGCTTATTGTATACAGAAGACCGTTTGTGTCAATTATGCAAATTAGGCATTTTGTATTAAAATATGCAAATTATGCATACAAATTAGGTCAACCTCTTTTGTTTTAGGTAATTCTTGCAAAACCTGAACAATTTCATAGAGAAAAAAAATTGTTTAAATATGAACTTAAACATTCATTTTGTCTGAAATAGTGGAAAAACTGTGAATATATGCAAATTACTTAATTTGCATATTCTTTATTGTTCAAGACATTTAGAAAATAACTTATTGAACCTTACTAAATTGTGTTGCAATGAAAAAAAGTCACTTGAATTCAGTTTACATGCCCAAAATGTGAGTATAGCAGTCATTTTAAAGGCGATATATAGCTAATTTGAATATATGCAAATTTAACCAATTTGCACCCCTTATATTTTTCTATACTTTTAATATGTCATTAGTGAGACCTTTCCAAAGGTCATGGTGAAGAAATAATTTCTGTTGCAATTAGTCCTAGGTTAAACCCTAAATTGACTGGACTATTATGCTAATCCGTGGACTTATCAGGGATTTTACGGGTTGGTCAACATCGCGAAAGATAGGAATGGTTCCTATTTCATTAACATCACTATCTTTCCGATGTTGACCAACCTCTGATAAGTCCACGGATTAGCATGATTAGTTGTGTTGACTAATCAATTGGATAATTCGAATTGCACTCATCCAGATATTCATAGAAATGAAAAAGATATTGCAGAGTCGATAGGAACCACATGAAATTTGTCGCGCATGTCAAGAGGTTGAATTTTGACTCTATTCACAAACCCAAGGTATTTGTACAGTGCGAACGAACGAAGACAAACGCGGGATATCATAGTTGATCAGTACAATACGCAATTTGTCGGCTGTCGGAAAGTTCCTCTACGGCTATGTTTTGGAAGATTTCCCGCCATCTGCATTGTTTGTCTACATCAAGTAAAACTCGTTATGTGCCGACTCAAAGGCTTATTTCGCGGTAATTTTAAAGTGAACAACAAATATGTGTACATTTTTGTTAATTTATAACAAGATCGATCAGAAGATGGCGCCGTCGCTGTAATTTCGCGCGTTATTTATCGTGACCTCGTGATCAAAGAATGATTCACAAATACCTACCCAGATAAATACGGTCAGATAAATCCAAATGCCTAGAATTCCAAGACGCCAATTATAGAGCACACTTCATACCTAATGATTCTTATGAATACAGGATTTATTGTAATCAAATTATGTATCAAGGTCAAGACTATGTATTCCCTAATTATATCACGATAAGAATAATGATATCATCTTTGTCTTCAATCACTGAGTACCTGGACACTGTAAATAATTTGAATAACCTGACGGAAAAAAAGATAACTTGATCAAGATAAAAAATAGTTATTTCAAGAGTACAGTAAGATCGAAGAGCTTTCCAATTTATGCAGATATTAGTATGTATGTCATCAAATGCTTTCTTTCTGATGAACCTCAATGACAAGTTGGAATACCTTATGTTAACCATGTTCCAACACTGTATAATGTTCCAGGATGATGTGACATGTCAGTTGTCAGTTCTCAACTCTTACACATAGTGGGCATTGAAAATCTACAACAGCTCATAAGTATAACGCTTGCCGTAAAAATTCAAAAAGTGTTATCAATAATAACAATACGTGTAAACAAAGTGGAATCTATTCACACCTATAACCTATAGGCTTGTGTCAGACATTGAGATTGTCTTGCCAGGGAATTTGCCCACAAGATTACAATTTCAGTGGGAAAAAAGGCTATTATGATACCTCCATAATTCTCTTGCAGACTAGAACAAACTTGATCCCTGGGATCGAGTCCCCACCCTTTACGTCAAGTAATAAGTCGCCGGCTTTGAGAGATGCGACAGACATTGATAAATAGATTAGCGTCGAAAATCCTGTGTTATACAATGTTTTGGAGAATTAACAGATTACGGAACAGCGTGTTTGAATAGATTACAGAGACTGTTTATTCCGTGTTTTCCTCAGACGATATTTCTGGAACAATTCCGACCTTTGATAGGTAAACAGGTCGATATCGCAACCCCTCGGCGACTATAGCAACATAGTGTCATAAAGCCAACAATCTCCGAAGATTTTGAAGAAAGACGGGGTTTGAAGACAGAGAAACAGGATTTGTTACATCTCGGAAATATATTCACAATTTGAATCATAGTCATTTTTTCAAGAAAGTCATAACTTTATAATTATCACGCGTTGTGCAATTTACGTTAGACATTTGGATTTGCACGGTAATATTTTAGCTTAGAAAGAACGCAACAGGTTTTCGTTTTGTCTATCTTTTAAAGTCCAAAGTTTCTTTTGCATATTTTTGAAATGTGGCCGTCCATCACTCGTTACTGTAGTTTGACAAGGTTTCGGGGCTAAATCCCATCAAAAGCGTCCAGCATGCCTTGCCACCTATCCGTATCCAAGAACCGCCGCCGACTGGAGACATTTAATCCGTCCAAATATATTATTATTGTTCTACAGTCTGGTTTGTCCACATCTTAATCATACAAACTAAAGAAAACATTTATATTAATACAAAATCCGACAATCCGAAACAATCCACCCGCATCACCAGTCAACGATTCTAACCTTCAATGACGAGAATCAACAGGTGGTTGGACGGTAACAAACGCATGCGCACAGCCGCACCGTTCAAAACGGCTACTTGTACGGTTAAAACATGCAAAACGGTCAAAACGGAAGGCGAAAGATAATAATGCCAAAATAAACGATGCGCCTGGTTTTGAAGTCAAAGACAAAGCAATGTGAGCAATTGAAATCTTATTATCGTACTTAACGTGTACACTTGCGCATTTGATATTTTCAGCTGCAAAGATCTTGGACGTCAGGTCAGGCCAAGAACGACATAAGGACACACAGAACTAATCTAAGATACAAGGCCACACCTTTGAACATAGCTTGTTCCACTTACTTTGTAACAGACTTTCTCCAAGTCTGTGGGCATATAAGTATCAAAACATATAATAAATTGAAGGACTAAACATCAGCAGACCGAAGTGTTAATGGTAGGCTGTTGCGCAGATCATGAGTGAACGCCATGGCTCGGCCATCTAGTAACTCGGCTGCCAAGAAAGGCCAGCCGACTGGGGACTAGTCTAACTTTATAACAATTGTTGTTTTTGGAAATTTGAATTAGAGATTCTTCTCTATGTGAAAAAGCTTTCAAAAATTGACTGACATACAATGTGTTTCTGTAATGAAATGTGTCACATTGAACTGATATTTACGTACAAGCAGTTTCCTCTCCCGAGTAGCAAATTATGTCTTGCGCCCCCATGCGACAGTAATGGGAGATTGTGGAAAATCATCGCAAAAAAAACTCCGCACACAGATTGCACGCTAATTTGACCCAATTCCGGTTACAAAGACCGCCATCTGTTCATTCAAGTTACATATATTCACAGGAATTTACTCCGAGTAATCAATTAAATAAATCGTTTTATTTTTTAAGATTTCAAAGGGATTTATGTGCGGTTTTTATGGGATGCCACCCTCTTGTTCCTAGTCAGGGTTTTTTATTCGTGTACCACGATGCGTGGTAGGTGGGCGGGCTGGCAGGCAACGTTCATTCCAATGAACGCCCACCACGTCCACGCATCGCTGCGTCCGTTCTCCGGCACAATGATTGATTTGTTCCGCAGTACGAAGTGAATCCATAGTTCTAGGTTTATTCCAGTTTTTTCTTTGAACCCGGGAACAATATGACATTCCACTTTACACCCACGTTCACGTAACTGACGTCATTATGATCCATCGGCTCACTCGATGACATTTTGTCGTTGAATGACTTTGCAAACAGCTGTCAGTAGAGAAAATGCCGGCGTTGAGAACTGCTTTGGATTTTCCATGTAGGCCTTAACAAAAGCGTACATCATTCAAATTTACCTGATGATGAAACTGGAAAAAAAAAAATTTTCGAGAGATAGTCCAGCAGAATAATGAACGTCTTTTATCGTGTTTCCTAAATTGTTCGTTTCTTCTCCATGAGTCTTGTAAAGTTGTTTTGATTAAAAGCTGAGTTTTCAATGATCAGGTCGCTGTCGAAGAGAAACCAGGAAAACGTCAGACTCGCCTTGAGCGCGCATTGTCTGTCGCGTAATCGTGAACGTCGTTGCCAAAATATGTGTTAATAATTATCGAGTTTATAATGTGAGTCACTAATTATGTAGCCTTCTTAGATCATATGTTTAATTGATTTTCATGTGATATCATACCGTTTGGGTTAAAGTGATAGGTTCGGGTGATATGAGAGCTTCGTCGCGGATAAAGCGCTGGACAGAGCTGAACAGAAAACTTTTTTCCCGGACCCTACGACTTTGACCGGAAGTGACCAGGCCACTGTTTAAAAAAGCTCGACACGGAAAAACGGTCCATGCCAAACCTTGCACTACTCATAGATAACTAGTGGCAGTACGCGGAATAATTCAAAATATCGTCCTTGTTCACAGGTAAACGCAAGTCAAGACGGAGGGATAATGTTGAGCATTTATTGCCCAGAACATTTACCTGTGTATGGATAGAATTCCTCAGATATAAATAAAGTTGGTCATTGTACGGAACTTCCATTATATTCTCTCTGCGGTACTCTGCTGCGTAAAGACAACAGATACGAGTACGACTTCGATAGCTTAACAACAAACGCCAACTTTGAATTCTACATTTCAACGAAAAGAAATATACACGTATTAACACTTCTCTTGAAAAATTTGACTCAAAATTTGTACGAAAATAGCATATATTTATCATTTTTTAATATCTTTCTTCATGCTTACGGCACAGGGAACAAAATCTAAGACTTCGCCAAAATGATTTCATTTCTAGCCTCCAATGTTATTTATTTAAGTCTAGCTATTTTCTATTTGAGCACTTGGTTTGCAGACATACAGTAAACATTTGGCATGAAGCCCCAAATTGCGGGTGAAATTTCCAAAAAACTCATCGGCGTTCAGTTTAATTGACCTGTTTGGTTCTGAGAAGTGATTTGAGGGGGTGTCATACGAAGAGTCAAAATACGCAGTTGACACTGCAATGGAATTGAATCAAGCATTCTTCAAGATTGACTCTATGAGTCACCCAATAGGACGAGAAAAGTAGGTCAAATTAATGACGCTGTGGGCTGCTTCCATGACGAACTTAGCGGGTATTTACCAATGCACAGAGAATGCGCTGTATTTCAATCGGCGACTTAAAACATGCTTCCTTTTTGCCCTCAGGGTGATAAAATAACGTCAATTTCCACAGAAATGGCGTGTATCAGTAATCAGTAGACAGTTTTAAAACAGGGCAGCAATAACAACAAAACTTACTTCAAATATATAATATCTGTCTTTATCTATAACTTAAGTCTCATGAATCTTGTAACCTTCTGACAGATCTAACGTTTGCTTATGTCTTTTCTCTCATTTATAGGTTTGGGACGTACCATTGTACGGTCTCGGACTTGGTCGTGTGTGTGAGAGGAAGAGACAGAGAGTGAGAGACAGACAGACAGAGAAAGAGACAGACAGACATACAGACAGGCAGACAATGAGGGATAGAGACAGACAGAGAGAGGGGACATTTGTGTGTGTGATTCACATTTACCCTGTTGTAACAGATGATTTATGTTGAATAGATCTGACTAGCGACTGAGGAAGCAATCCAAATCTACAAGTACGATCATTAAGTCGTACCATTTGAAAATAAAGATCAGAGTATATCAACCCTTTCAAAAGGTTCCGGTTGGGATAAGGGAGTTATTGTAATTCGAGAGTGATAAAATTTATGCTAGTCAGTCTTGAAAGGTCCTCGTACTTCAAAGATAAAGAACACATTTCTACTTTTCATTCATTGTTTGATGGTCTTTTAGTTTCGTCGTTTATGACCGTTGAGGAGAGAAGCACGTGCCACTGCCGTAAATTATCCGACGTAAAGAAATCGGTCAAGTAAAAAAAAAGTAGTCTGTGAAACTTTCTCTACCAGAGTCTATACTTTAAAATATATCAAAACTTATTATAATGTTTAAAAAACAAGATTTCTAACTCGCCAGCCGTAAACATTTCAGCACCCTAGCAATACAATCGAAGTCGGACAATTGTCAATCTTTTGCACTTTTCCTTTGGTTACAGGTCGTCCAAACAAGTTCTGCCGTGTTTCATTAGCTTTGGTAGAGGCGATGAGCATTTTCTTTCTATAGTTGTGAGCATTTGAGAAACATTCAGAACTTTTGAGCCAAAAAATCAAAATGTGGGGACGTAGACCCTGGAACGAGACTTCACTTGGCTCCCTGGGTTGTACTTGGCAACGTGATATCACTCAACGTAGAAATGTTTGTATTGGTTCGGATGTCAGCAGCCTATGCTACTTAGAGTCCTTCAAATTATTTAGGTCGACACAGCGACGAACTTCCTCTGTCATCCGATTTTTATTGGGTGATAAAAATTCCGGCCACGCACAGTTTTCATTCATAAAAATACCCGCGTCGCACGAATCGCGCATTTATGCAAATTAACAATGAATTAACCGGAGGTGTACCCTATTCTATATTGTTTGTCCTGTCGTTAATCTATTTAAAAAATCACGTTCCGTTATGTGATAAAAATGCACAGGTTAATAAAACAACAAGCAACTTGTTGAGGAAAAAATCAAGAATTAATTATGATGAAAGGAAATTTGTTTCGCAGCGAAAAATGGAAACAACCCTTTCTTTAGGCTTAACATTCGACTTTTGTTAGCTTAACATTCGACTTTTGATCATATGCTTCGGTTCGAAAAGTTTCCCGGTTGCTTTGTAATGTTTTTTGTTTGTGCTCGTCCTGGTAATTCTTCCTTTTCGTTCAATTGCTAATGAAAACTCATGATCTGCTAAAAAATCTACGTTAGAAGCGGTTGCCTTCTCTTTGCATAACTGACCTTTTTGCCGTGCAATACTCATCTCCACACCGCAGGGCACCACAACCTACAGCGTGATATGAACACAAGTGGTGTTTGCTATTGGCACCTCCCGTTATTGAGGTTGACCCCTCCTCAGCTATTGTTGTTGATCCCTCCTCCACTGATGACAAGATTGTGAGTCATAAGGTGACGTCATCATCGAATTCAAATTTGTTACACGTGGTAAGAAGCATCTGTCTCAACCAATTTACCGACAAGGTTGAATCAAATTAAGACACTTTCAAATATCTAAAAAGAGGACCAAAATCCATGTAAAATAAACTAAGTATTGTGTTCCAAAAAGAGTATAGCTCGGCAGGGAATCCTTTCAATTTTGTGCTCAAAGCGTCCAAAATAAAACACAGCAAAATTGAAATTCACCCGTTCCTTCTTTGAATTCGATGTAGGACATATTCGGGTATAAAGTAAAATAGGAGGGTAGACATAATCACAAACGCCAAAGTTTCCAAATTCCATAGTTTCTCCCACATGACGCAAAATCGTTCCCAACTTTTTATTCAGATGTAAAAACATAACAGTTAGAAATGCCGGTCAACAGAACTGCTCCCACACTGGTGGCATATCATTCGATAGAAACTTATTTATGCTAATTGATCGTATCATGTGACCTCTGACTTATTTCCAAGTGGGACAGCTCTGCAGATTTTTCGACGCATACCTACCTCTAAAGTCTTATTCTATCGCGAACGCTATGCATATATCGTTGAGATGACAAAAAGAAGTTCAAACTGAATACAGTTACTATACCTTGTGACTATTCAATCAAAGTTATTGCATAATGTTTGTACGATCAAACAAAACTTACAAGAGCTGTATTTTATACAGGTTTTTAAACAGCGCAGAAACTGTTTTCAATCACACGAATTTCCTCAAGTACGACGCTCAAGCATGAAGTCAAACGCATTTCTATCTCCAAAGTCGTTAATCACATTTCTATCTATCAACATGGTTTTGTATTTTCCTGCCGGCCCTTTTCTGTAGCGATCTTGCCACGTGGTCGTTCGTGCGCGACCTTTTATTAGAACTTTGAAAAGCTTTAGAAATTCAGGATAAATTGGAACTTGATGAATCCCCTTTCTTCTACTTTCTTAAGTTTAAGGCTTTTTGTTTTAACACGCTACGCTATAATTAGTTCACAACCGATGCAACTTTTCATTCTATCGCTGCGAAACGTTCCATATAATTTTATGTACGTTGAAGAATTTCGATATAAACACATACCACTGTCCATTTTTAAGATAATTATTATGAGAAGATTGTTGTATATCACGTTTATGATTATGAACAGCTTTAATGCTAGCATTTAAGATCTGCCGGTTAGATAGTATTACAATAAATATATTTGAATTTCATGTCTATGAATATATATCGGTATTTTGTCGTTTCGTGGAAACACAATCGACGTACGGACCCTGTGAGAGGTCTGCGTTAGGATATACAAAGCGGCGAAACTTGAAGAATGCGGGCTCTGTATACTCCTCTACATGTGCATGGGGTTCAAAGCTGATACCACGGTTACACTACCCCAAGGTAGAATGACCGACAAAGTTTTTGGAAGGCGAAAACGTCGACGTTATCCTTGTGCGGAAGTGGAACATATTGAACAGTCTGAGAAAGTGGGAGTCGATTAAAATTCGCTATTTTTGAATTACGTAGGCCTAGTTGAGATTTCGCTCAAGAGTGCGACGAAATCGAAGCTGCCGTGAATTTAACACGTTGAACCGTTATGGTTTTGTTTCGTTTACCAGTATATCGTTGAACTCTTGACGGTGCCCCGCTTTTCATCCGACCACCGGAAACCGCGTGGGGTCCGCATTGTTCTCAACAATGTGGTTAAACCCTTCAAAATAACAGGAGCTATTGAAGGGATTGCGTACTCCAGTATAGCATATCACAATGGACCTGCACACAGCCTATTCATCCGTTATGTTCTCAGTGGATCTCAAAAGTAGGACACGACGTCACCGTATAATCAGGATCGCTTTCAAAGACACCACATTCCGATACTCTGCCGCTTGGGAATTATAACAGAGGATGGTACCCGTATGTGAGCAACTTGTTTCGGACAGGTTGGATATCTTGGACTGCCGTGGTACACATTTCAGAAAGAATCGTTGAAAACAATTGTACTGTATTTCGTTAATTTAAGTTGGAGTGGGAACAGTACAGGATTTATGGGAAATATGGTGTACAATTAATTAAAAAAAACATTTTCTACGCTGTCCATGGCTCGATGGTCAGTTGAAACCGTGAAATAGTGTAGACAAGGACGAGAAAAATATATTTACGACGTATCATGCCACTGAATCAAGGCAAGGGGACAGGTATGTGCATAAAGTGGTAGTTCTAAGAAGAGATGGCCAAAGTGAACGTCGTGCACAGTTTATATTTGAAGAATGTGAGACGATGACACGATCAGCGACACGGAGGTGGACTTTGCCGTTAATGATCGTGAAATCCTCGTTGTTCTAAAGATATTCTGTCATAGTCTCTCCACTGTGTCTATGAATGTGTAATATATTACGTCATTTGTAATACCGCCACCTACACACAATGCCAAGAGCTATGGATTATCTACAAGTTGGGTTTGAGTAGAGGCTGTTGGTTTGATTTGGAGATCTCTGATTCTGTGACTTATTTTTTCTCCTCTTTTCTCCACGGCTTCTGCTCCGAAATGCTATCTGTAACATAATAAATTACTGTTTAACAGATTTACTGACTGTAGTACAGAGATTAGCAAAAAGTTGTATTTCCGAGCTGAAAACAAAAATACACTGTGTCCAGATTCTATGGACGTCGATCACGTTTCGAAAACATCACAGGGGACTTGAAACTGTCTTTTTTGAGATGGTATGTTCCGTAACGTTTCGTAAAACTAACTCTCTCAGGCTCTCTCTCTCTCTCTCTCGTTTCTTAACTTGCCCGTGAAATACACTTATATCACAACATTTATTAGTTAATCGCAGTTCTTTTCTTGTATATTTCTTGGGTCAGAAGTGACCAAAATTTCTTATTTCAAGATTCAGTATGTTGTGTGGTAAGAATGACCACGTGGAATGCTTTACATTAATGACGATGTCGGTTGGTTGTGATCCAATGAAGTCGTAAAATGGAGGAATTTACAGGAACACACAGGCACTTTAAGTTCGTTATTTTTCAAACTTCCCGCCAATTTGTTTGTACATACTTCGTTACGTTTGATTCAAGTACCACGTGACCAGTCACAGCAACGTCTTAAAATTCCTTAAAGCAGCACCTGCTTACGGGAGTGGATTACTTTTTTTCTTCTACCTTTCTTCGGAACAATTAAAATTTCCGCGAAGGTCCGTGGGAAAGTTAGGAATGGATCGTGGCTGGTCATTCATAGGAATACAAAGTCGGAAGTGAAAGTGGTTCCGGTCGAGTGCTTTTCAATGGAAACCATTGAAGCGTTGGTTTGAAGGCGCCTACTGTTGTATGACTTATTACACTAGTACTATTTAGACAGGTTGAATAAGTCTTTTTTTCACTGCCCAAAGTATATATTAGACCATGGCACACGCCTTCGCATGGTAACAACGGCCGGCACACGGGCAGTCACGGGGGTGGATCATTAACATGTGACGGAGTCGTTAAATTACAATCGCTGTGGTTACTCCTTTTATCATAAGCCAAGCCAATGACAAACGACACATAGACAAGGCATGTGTGTGGAAGCACAGGCATGTGTGTGGAATGTCTTTTTTCGGACATTTCATTTTCAAAGACAAAAACCAATACACTGTGTCAAATACCATCACATGCAAATATGCTCACTAATTCCCAGTTCTGTAGAAACTCTGCCCCTTAGCCTACAGGGTTTTACTGGCTGACAAATGTAGTATTTTACCGTAACTGGTTCCTCCCGCCACCAACTGATTACACTTTCTCGTTTTCCCACACTCAAATTATACATCTCAGAAAAACACAAAAGAAGTTATGCCACTTACTGTACAAATGACACCACAATCTACCCTTACCATGAGTTGATGAATTTGAAAAAAATTCTAACGACTTTCCAAATCACTGTAATTATTATAGAAGCGCCTCAGAGTAATAATTGCCAAATTCAAATGTTTGGAATAAACCGTCATCATGGGGTCTAGTAATAACCGCTGTCTATGACCAATTGACCATCCCTGATTGTGTAAATCGCTCCGTTGAAGAAGTTGTATAACCATCGGGGTTTCAAAAGGATTGCCTTTACAGACGTCGTTGTTACTTAAGTGTAAGTGAAAGTTCAAAGTTCGCGCCAAATCGTGTTCATTCAAACCCAGCATTGTACCTCCACAGCGAACTTTATCCACATACTAAGTTGATTTTCTGGCGTAATATAAACTTTAGTTTCGTGCACCAGAATTCAAAAAACTAAAAAGACACGCATATATAATTATCGGCCTTTGTAAAGGTCAATCAAATTCTTAGTTCTTCGACTTTAAAAAAGAGATCGCGCGTTTATGTAACGACCATGCTATATTTAGCCTTGTGTCTTACGTCATGTATTGGTGTACAGAACTGAGGTATTCTCAGGTGCGAGAAATGTAGACGCACACCAAAACGCTCGCATACATGCCTATCGTCTTGATTATATAAAAGTAAATCTGCGATTAGGGCGCATGTTTTGCTGTCATAAATGAGATCCCTTTACCTGTCACAGTAAAATACGTGTCCATGAAATGGGGATTGAATCGGTGTATTACCGGTACGCTTGTAGCTGACTAATCCGGGTTTGGCATCTTTCCTCAACGAAAGTGCACGACTTCCAACTAGGAGTAGAACTATCTTTATTTTATGTCCATGTTACATCTTTCACACACTTGTAATAACCAAAACGACGGTTTATCATCCCCAGCCCGGAATGAGCAGCAAGTTGTTCACAGATCAGAGTTGCAAACAAACCAACGTCGAGCTTCCAAGAGAGTTTCAAGGACACGCTTACATGGGATACGTATGAGGAGAGACTGCGCATTAGACTCTCGCCAGTCGCTTGTACCGCTTGGTCTCGCGTATTGGGTAGCTTCCTGTATTTGCTCGTGCCTTCGGCACTCGCCTCACGCCTTCGGCGCTCGATCGCCTTCGCGTATACGTTGGATTGCTACCGCACTTAATAAAGTGACTCCTGTCAAAAGAAGGCACGAGGGACTGTCGACAGTCTAACTGCGCATTTGAAGTCAGCTTTACGGTCATGGTCAAAGTTTGCTCTGATTCCGTTAGAGTATCAGAATCATAATAAGGGGTTTTCTACGTTGCCATAATTTTGCAGTAGCGGATAATCTGGGAGACACTGTGTGACGAAGAAAGTTAACATAATGTCAATCCAATTGAGGAAAATATGGAATTGAAATGATATTGCTTTTTCACATTTGAATAAACATACCAATGGTAGTTATTTCTTTTATTTGTTCATAATAAAAAATAAATTACAATAATGTGATTTGCACATAAATTGATCCAACCATGACATGCTTTATCTCTGTTTTTTTTAATTTGTTTGAAACGTTCGCAGCACTGTCTCCTCTGAGACTCAAATACTTAAAGATCAAATTAAATTGTTCTGTGTGAATTGTACACAATGAATACTCGTCTTGAGGAAATTGACATGGAAACTGACACTGGCAGGTACAACGAACAAGCAAATAATGTACGTTCTGAAGAGTAAATATTATCTCAGGAAGTAGCACGAACAGCGCCGCTTTGGTGACACTAATATATTTGCCATAGACATATTCCATCAGACAAGAACAACTATTCAGTTGAACTTTCTAATAGCCGCGACAGGAACATGAAATGAAAGGGCCAACAATTTCATACTGCAACTTTCGTCACGTTATCAAGACTTACATACCGCGAACTCAAGGACTGATACACACCTATAATAAATCATTTATGATCGAGTATACCATCTTCACAACCTGATATGTATTTTATCCTACCCACAGTCCCTTCGCTGACGTGTAGTCACGTGATGGGACTCTTCCTTTAACCAAATGTCTGTCCACTGACGTCGTCCGCACACTTTCCTTGAGCAGCAATCGAAAAACTACCAGTATCTCTTTGTTTTATGCATTAATCCGAATCACCCTTTTCGAAGTGAAAGATATCCTGCAGTAATGTATCGCCAAATATTTTCACACCCAATTACTGCATAGGAGAAGCTCGATTTGATTTGTCAAGACAATTGATCTTCAACGACCAGGGCGCTGACAAATATCTTTCTCTTTCGGTTTTGGCGGAAATCGTGTTTTATTTCAAGAGAAAATGAATCGTTGGTTTCGGCATTCAGTTTATCATTATCATATACAAGAAGATCAGAGCGACTTTGCGATCCTCTTTCTCTTACCTTTTAAGGAGTAAACATCTCCCTTGTTAAAATTTCGTTTGAGTTTACCGACGTTATTGTGGATAGCTTTCACTAATCCACCCCAGGTATCAATGGTAGATCAACAGCGCATGCGCTGTGGCAAGTTGAGTCAATTTACCAGTTTCGCAATTACCTGCTAATTAGTTGCGTGGAATTATCACAGTCCGTGTTATGTGCTCGACGAGTATTTCCTATATGGAGACTGTTTCAAGTAAAGTCGACACCAGCGGAGACCGATTAAAACACTATTGAGCCAACAAGTGCCACTGCCATGCGTAATGAGAGAAACACGTAAAAGACAGATTGCTTGGTATCATTGTCGACTTGACGGACTGTAAATGAATTTGTCAAGACTTACAGTAGAAGAGAGACGGGAACGGTCTGATTATGTCTCAGAAATGTTTCGACGTGCGTTGGTTTTTTTTTATTTTGGATACACAAGATTACTGTCAATGTCTATTTTAATGCTGTCGCTTACAATTTCAATCTGTCCATCTTCATGGTTGTCTTTGCATGTCTATCTAATTGTCTCTGCGTCTTCGAAAGATAAATCCGCCATCCACATATTAAATTTCTTGTTAAAGATGTCAATTTTATTGTTGCTTTTAATTTGTGAAAAAATTTAATTGTATGTCACTCTGTCAGTCTGAAGTATTAGCTCTGCTAAGACAAATCATTCTGTACAACTTGCAATGCTATTGTTGACATCCAAAAAGAAATTCTAGTCTCTCTTGATATTGTTGCGGTGTCTGAGTCATTCTGTATGCCCTTTGACCTCTAATACTGGCATTCATGTTTCAAAGGTATAATGCACTATGCTTTATCTTACTTCTATATTCATGAAATTGTCTTTGTGTTTTAAACAGTGATTTTCGTATTATCAAATTTTTATACAAGACAATGGGCCGGAGGTGTTAAACGCAAACAAAGAGTTACCAGTCAATGTTTCCAATATTTCCCCGGAAACATTGTTTATTACTGTGTTTATAGATCGGTACGAAATGAAAACAGAAAAGATACAACTATTTTAGTTTTATCCGTGCAATAATTTTCGTACATTTGCATCGAGTGAAAGTATAGATTGCAAAATATTCAATTTGGGTGCGAGTTTGCTGAAGACGTGAAGATAATTAATGACGAATTCGAAATCACTGACTGAAAATAATTAACAACTAATGACATAACCTGACGTACTTACAAAGTTAGTTTAACATCGAGACGACTCGATCATTCAATATGCAAAGTGTGCCTGCTCGCAGCCTGAACCTAATACATTTTAGACAGTGTCTCGTTAACTTTGTGATGACCCTATCATTTTAAATGCAAATTGTCTTCTTAAGAAAATGCGACTTAGCTGAAAAACACCTTCGAGTGAAGCTGTTCATCGGGTTAGCTTTGTTCAATTTAACGATGTGTTTACTGTAGACAAATCGCGAAGTTTGTGTTCATTTTTCAGGTCAGTGTTTTCTCAGCGTGCACACAGATTGTGTCTAAGAACACAGCAAACACGTCTTTCAAAACGTTTTCAAAGAACCTATCGAACCACAGGCACCTGTCGTAACGACAAAAGCAAATTTTTCAAACCATCCATTGATTATGATCTGTCGGCAGCAGCATAACCAGACTGGCCCCAGTCATTTGGCTTGTCTTGGTATTTAACGGCTGGCAAGTCACGTTCGCCCCACGATCTACGCGACGGTCTGCCAGTGCACATTGCTTTAATTTACTGTTTTGACATTTATATATACCCATAGACTTTGGACAATCCTACAGTATGGCCTATGTATCATATTAGTCGAAGGAAAACAAAAATCAAATAAAACAATAGATATGGTAAAGCAAGTCACTTGTATTATATGTTCATTCTTCTACAATGGATATTTATCTGTCACCTGGTTTTCTTGACATCGAATTTTTGTACAATTCAGTGAAAATGAAATGAATTTATTATTTCTATTAATTAGTTCCAGAGACCAGCTCTGGAACTGTTAGTTTTTGCTCACTTTCCTTCTTTCTTTCTTTCTTTCTTTCTTTCTTTCTTTCTTTCTCTATTTCCGGTTTTACTACCATAGAACATGCTATACACAAATTTTACCTTAATTACCCAGAATGCATTGCGACACGCTTATGACGTCATCGCTCAGCTCTGACGGGTTTTACGGGCATTTCTTGTTTGTTTATTTATTTTTTTTATTTGGCATTGCTCAACTATCATATTGCGTTCAGTTATTAATAATTCTAGCTTTCTTTCGCTTTGTTTTTTGTTGCTTTTTGATTTTATTTTTCTCTAAATACTCGCCGTACGTGGCGCTATACTGTTTCGCCCGAATGCTCATGAGACAACATGGCGGCGTATCGATCGCCTCGCTCCGCACACAGAGACAAAAGTAGCCTTTCCCTAAGTTTACAAGCGCGGCTGGGCACATCGTGTACCTAGGCGAGGTGGGTGTGCTCGAAAACGATGATCAATGCAAAATTTGGACTCAAATCGGCTGTTTTGGCGGAGAACTGCCCGCCGTATTTCTGAGGAGCCACCAGCGGTTTTTCCTATATCAGTCTGCGGGGCTGTGGTGGGAGGCCGTTTAACGCCGGTAACACACAGCCCTGCCATGCAGAGCTAGGCATTCATCATGTTCATAGTGAACATACTGTCTGTCACGCACCGGCATGCGTTGGCTGCACGTAAAAGCAACTCAACTTTCCAAGATCAAATGGTCAGTATCTTGTGAAAACAGCGACATAGCAATGAAAATTGTTTTAGTCTGTGCTTTTAATCAAATGAAAATGCATGTGGCTCAATGTTCAACGGCCGAGGTCCGATGTTTCCTCTCGTCTGATCATCGTCGTAAATGACAGGCCTCTTTACGGCAACAACTCAGCGCTACCCGTCAAGCGATTGATTTTTGGGTAGGTCAGCGGAGCGAAAATTATTGCTGTGGCTCGCGAGAATGTCGTCTGATAAACCCCGGGGGGGTAACTCCATGGCTAATAGTACGGGGAGGCTCCGCACGAACATGGAAACCCAAACTGTTGTGATACCAGTCTTGAGCAAAAAACCTACCCTTTCTGATACCTAGTTGTCGAAACGCAGCTATCTCTTGGCGGGGTAGCGTGGGGTTGACCTTTGACCCGCATAGCAACTCACGCTACCCTGCTAACATACAATACCATACGTATACAGATACGACTCACTCGCCTTGCGTACCAGGGGTACCAACAGTCAAACCGACAGATTGGAAATATTGATGGTAGATCTGGGATGTAGATACATGGGTTTCCAGTGTTGACAGCATGATTTTTTTAACAAATGTCAGTTTGTGTTTAAAACCGGACCCTTTCTCATACCAACACCTCGTGAAAAGTATACCCTTTCTGATACCAAACAGTGCAAAAAAACGACCCCTTTCGCGCGGACCCTCCCCGTATAGCCATCTATGGGAGTTACCCCCCCGGGCTGATAAACATTTCCGTGCGTTGTCGCCTCCGTATGCATCTGTTGCGTTTGTACCGTTCATGTAGGCATTTGTAATCTGTGTACTGTAATTCCCCGGACTGCCTTGCTTTTAGTTGTATTCACAGGTGTCCGGAGTTGCCGCTGTACATGCATAGAGATTCTCTCTATGCATGTACACCGGCAACTCCGACACCTGTGGTTGTATTATGGTGTTTACTGCTATCAGCCCTGAATATTAAAATCCAAAGCACTCTTTCATTCTGCACCTATCTTTGTCACACATTCTCTTGTTTCTTCCGCTGCTCTGGTCTCTGGAACTTCGCTTTTGCTTGCAAATGCTTTCTAGTCTAATTTTGTAATTTCAACACTGTTAGCGAAATTTGGATCAAATATTTGCACTTCTTTAAGACGTCATCTGACACTGTCTTTACGGATGCCTGAATTGAGAATAAAGAAGTACCCTTCAGTTTATTGAGTTATTTGCACGATTTTACCCGGTGGTAATGAACTCAATAATGACGTCTTTCTTACGTCTGCCGAACACCGACAGTGATGACACCAGTGTGTTCTGAATGAAGACTGCACGGACACTTCTGAATTGGACGTCACGGTAGAGTAATCTATGTGATAGCCCACAACTTTCATTTTCCAATCTGAAGTTCAGTGTCATCAACTATTGTTGCATTCTTGTCAACTAATGACATAACTCGACACATTTAAAGACATCTTCTATTTAACACTGTACCGACTCTATCATTCAAAATGCAAACTTTCTTCTAAAGGAATCGTAACCGAGAGGGAAAAACACCTTCTGATCTGTTGTTCATCAAGCCAGCTTTGTTCAATGTAACGACGTGTTTACTATCGACAAATTGTGAAGTATGTGTATGTTTTAAGGTCGGTACTTTCCAAGTAAGCACATGCACTGTGCCGCCAACGACGAAGTGAGCGAAATGAAAGTGCTTCGAGCAAACTGAACGTACAACAAGATAGAATCATTTTATCAGTACTTGCCTCATGATATGAAAGTTTGCCTACGATATACCATGGATGATCTATTTTTACATCCATGGATATACTGTATTGAGCATTGTATTGTAATTATACTTCATTAAAGCTGTATTCTATTTTTCTCTCTAAATCTAATTTTGTGATCCAAGACTTGTATAAAATGTTTTACAGCGACAAAACGCTTATTACATGCATCGATGTAAGTGCAAATCAGTGTTTTAATTTGAAAAGGAACATCCGGGGAGTTAGCGGGCCGGTGAACGATGCACTGATCGGTTCCATGGTAACCCGGTCCAGTGAAGCCTTTCGACATTTTCGACGTCAAAGTAGACGCTTAACGCTAGATGTAAAATATCCATGCGCGCATTTCTATTTTGATTTTCGTTAAAATCTGTTTGATGCTGGTCGATAATTGTAAAATTGTTTGAATTTGGGCTGTATGTAATTAAATTTCATATAGCATTAACTGTGAAAAGGCATGTAATAAAAATATTATTGCCTAAATAAATGGGTTTATGTGCACTCGCAGCAGGAGACAATTTGCCCTCCTGACGTCGGGCAAATTGTCACCTGCTCTCGGGCACGTAAACCCATATATTCAGGCAATTATATATATATATATATATATATATATATATATATATATATATATATATATATATATATATATATATATATATATATATATATATATATATAAGTTCAAGGTCCTCAGCCCATTACACGACACTGTAATAGTTTTTAATCTCATCGGAACAAACTGAAAATATGTAGGGCCGACTCCGACTGCAAAATTACAGTATTTTGATAAACGCTACTGACACCCTGAAGACGCATGTAACAGACTTTTGTGAATACGTTTTGATTTAATTCTGTAATGACGTAACTATCTCTTGATTTTGACTTCATTAATTTTAACACGAAACATAGGCTATATGGTGCGCCGACATTCATTGTCGGATGTAACAGCGCCCGCAACATGTCCTTGTGAAAATATAAACGTGGATTCGGGAACGAGTGGCCGGCGCTTGACAAACCATCAGTTGTTTTGTTTTTGTTTGTTTGTTGTTATTGTTTTTTACTCCTGACTTCCGTGTTCTCATGGTATTGAGGCCTCGATTGTTACGTCACATGGACTGTGGTTACGGAAATCGTGAGAGTGTGCAAGGATACGGAGATGTTGTTTCCAGAATTGCAGGGCCTTGCAGGGATCAGCTGTTTTTAGTGAGGGCGAAAATCTGAAAGAGCAGACAAGTTATGGTCATTGCTTGGTTATACGCTATTTGTTAGTGAACATATGACGCGATTACACACGCTCAAGTCAACAGTTTACAAATTTATTGAAACAGAAATCCTGAACATATGTCATCATTTCAGCAATGCTATGAACCGATAAATATTTGACAATACAAATTCTGTACACGAACGACTGACAAGACCATGGACAGTTCCTCTGAACTGCCAATGATAAGACCATGGAGGTAAGAGACGGATTCCATATTACGTCCATGATGAGACCAACACTCTGTTCTATATTGCAAAAGGCACATAGTACTCTCAGCATGGCCGTTCAGGGTCTCCAAATATGTTGATATTTTAGTACAATCTATCTCGGTCAAAGTCTTATGTAACGGGAGTATCAACAGTACACAAACTATAAGAATTTGCTTTATCATAAAGGTATGTTCTGTCGCTGTCAAAATAACCCGAGAACATCAGCAAGAACGTTTCAGGTTGGCGCCCTCAGATGGTGGTGAACGAAATACTTTCGAAGGGAAGCGAGCTGGTAGCTATGAAGGGGGGGGCGTGAGTGATCCCCGAACTCTGATTCAGAGACATACCAGAATTTAGAGTAAGACTCGTTTGAACAAGATAAATCATACATCATAGAATATGCAATCTTTAATTAACATAAAAGTCGTAAAGAAAGGGCTCATTTGAAATAAGTATGTGTCATTCTATAGAGCCTCTGAAGTTTAACCATTTTATTCTGAACAACGTCACCTATTTTTGAAATATACCAGTTTCTCAATCCAGATATTGATACAACTACTCAAGCTAATATACATCTACAATTTATAATGGGTCACAAAGTCGCCATATGTTCTACTTTCCAAAGTACTTCACAGAGCATGGAGGTAGTCTTTCTTACTACCCCCATGCACAGAGTAGTGTGGATAATATGATAAATGTGTTCTCCACAGCAGACGGTATCTTCGAAACATTTATTTCATTGAGATGCTGCGGTATTCTCGCCATCACCTTGTGTAACACCGTGTTTTGAGAAGAGCGATGTATATTTAAACGTCTAACATGTTGTGCCTTGAGACACAAGAAGCGACGGTGTTTTTTTCGAGCCGTGTTCTTGCCGATGTGTGATTACCTCCTTGTTCGGTCGTTCACATCACATTCTTTCAACAGTAAAACATAAAATTCTCAATGATTAAATAACAAAAGATATTCAAGCTGACAATTCCTTTTGTAAAAACGTGAGAATCGTTCAGAAACGGTCTTTTAGTCAGGTATGTCAAGCAGTTCAATGTTTTGTTTAGTGTTTTTTGGCACGTCTCATGTCATTACATGATATCACACATTATACATTGCAGAACAATAAAGTTGTGAATTATGCTTCTTTGCTCAAGGAAGAAGAGACAGTGTGTCTTTGCAGTGACAGTGCATGGCTGCCCAGGTGTCACTTTGAACACATGGACCAGGGCACGAACGTGTGGGAACGTGAAAATGACCGCGACGCCGATAATTGCGGCGTCCGGGAAGAAAGAAAGAAATACCATGTCACGGTCAAAAGAGTGCGTGATAGCAGTCGTGTCTACACATGAATGTGCTGTCGCTCGCAGACGGCGGGGTTCGGAAAAACTCAAAGGAGTAGAAATTAATGAGTAAAAGACGTCAACCTGGCAAAGGCACTTCCAAAACTATTTGCAGTCATTGTAAAATAATGAGTTCAGTCATCCCACACATTTGCTGACGTGACTCAAACGATTTCACATGGTTAATGACGTCATACCGGGAGACTCAAAACTATGTCCTTTCAAATTTGACATGTCCTGTCTCACACTATAAAAATCCTTGTGATTTTTATGTTTCATGAACCAGGTTGATATATCAACCAAGTTGATATATTTTAGCAACAATTCTCAAATAGTAGAGAAAATATTTTGTTTGCCAGCGTTTCAATTCATATTTTTGAACAACTTGACAAGTCTGAGATTCGTTTGCATTGACAAATACTTTAGTTGCGGACCGTGCTTTACTTTTTGGAACTTGGCAGCGAAAAGAGCCGAACAGACAGCCGACAGATTTTCTTGAACATGAAAAAATATCGTAGTGCTGTCTCTAATGGTAACAAAACGATAGCGTTTGCGTTTTTGAAGTCACTTAATCGGGCATTCCGTCTGTGAATTGACTGCAAACATAGAAAATCAGGCGCCTTTCTTGAGCCTAGAATAGCCCTACGCGCCCTAACATGAACAGTTCGTGCTTTTTCGGGGTGTTAACGTGGCGCAGGCGACGTCACCGACCCGAAGATAATGAGATTTGAATGGCGGGATGGACGCCACAGACGAAAAGTAATTAACGGGATGACATCAAAAAAGATACCGGTGGACAGAGTTCCACACTCCCGGCACTGTGTAACAGTGACACCTGTGCTACGGTCACACCTGTAAATAATTGAACATTTAGAAATAAACGCTTTTTTGGCCACCCACGATAATTCTGTTTCCCAGGGCTGATATGGAGCGTTTAATCGCCTAAAAACGTATACATGTCAACTATTTCGACCCCGATGAGGAACCGCCAACAGTCATTATTTATGAAGCGTGCGTCATCGTAATACCGGACAGGCGGCAAAGACAGCATGACCGAGAATGGCCGAGTATAAGCCTGGATAACACCTTATCAAGTCACCCCTTTGAAAATAAGAATAATATTTTTTCGGTTCTCTTTGAAATTCAAAATTGGCTTTTCAGCAAACACAAAAGTCATTGTTATTCCAGATAACCGTCTCAGAAGACTTACAACCCTTTTCAGAATTAGAGCGCGAAGCCACTGCAGTGAACTGAATTAAAACTGCCTACACTAATTAGTTTCAGCTGTAGCCGTGGCCACTTTGGTGTTGAACAAGGCTACTTGATAAAGCACAGGGTACACAGGCTTGTTGTTTATTTGTGTTTGTTTGTTTGTGTGTATGTTTGTGTTTGTTTATTTGTTATTTTTAATAAAATAACAGCGAAAAGCTGTTTTGTTAATATTTGTCAATAAAGAGCAGTTTATTTGTTTGTTTGTTTATTTATTTGTTTGTTTGTTTGTTGATACGTATTTCCGATGGTTAGGGTTAGGGTTAGGCTTAAGTTAGGGTTAGGGTTAGGGTTAGGGTTAGGGTTAGGGTTAGGCTTAAGTTAGGGTTAGGGTTAGGGTTAGGCCCTAACCCTAACCCTAACTTAAGCCTAACCCTAACCCTAACCATCGGAAATACGTATCAACAAACAAACAAACAAACAAATAAATAAATAAACAAATAAACTGCTCTTTATTGACAATATTTACAAAACAGCTTTTCGCTGTTATTTTATTAAAAATAACAAATAAACAAACACAAACATACACACAAACAAACAAACAAACACAAATAAACAACAAGCCCGTGTACCCTGTGGATAAAGACCAAAAAGTCTGCTTGTACAAAGGCAAAACTAGCTCTGTCTGAGGCTCGAGTTGTAAATGAGAGTTTACGATTGGCACCCTGTGTTCAAGATTAAGATACAATGTAACATTACCATGCACTGGTCCATGTACAAATCTTTTTTATTTCAACTTCCCCAGACAAACTGTCTGCATGGGACATACAATGTTGTCGACTTTGCCACTGGCTACAGCTGAAACTAATTAGTGTGAGCAGTTTTATTGCAGTTCACTGCAGTGGCTTCGCGCTCTAATTCTGAAAAGGGTTGTAAACGGCTTGTCTTGAGATGGGTGGCTGCGATCAGCTTTAATAATCAAAATCAGGCATGCGCAGTCACACACTTTCTCTCCGACAGAACAACCGGCGTCAACCCGACCAAACTCGTTTTCCTCTACGGTGACGTGGCATAAAGCCACAACCGTTCACAGATTTGGAATGTGTCACTACTCCAAATACAGTTGCTAATTTGCTGGTCACAGTTACGAAAAACCGCACTGCAAAATGTCCTGCTCTCATAATTGTACAACCTGATGTAGGGCACATTGACGATACAGAAGCATTTCTGAACGATTTCTTATGAATATTTCATAAATGATTTCATTTCTTATGAATACAAATTCCGCCACAGTACAACGAATCTTTTTCATAGTAGGACAAAATGACAGTGAACTGCAATATAGCAGTCTTCTTCTATTGCGGGGATACCAAAATAACCTGTAACCTTGTCTGCTTCATTGGACAAACCAATGACGAGAAATCTTCTCTTTTCCACACACGGATCAGACTAAAAATAGCATTTAGTATGTTCACATTAGGAATAAAATACCCTCTTATGCAGAGCCGAACATTGGGAACTTTAAGTACTAGGTTAATGGTTTTGATGATTTCGAACAAAGAAACCAATCACTGGTCTTGATACTAAACTGACAAACCAAAGTTTATAATACAAAATCTCTCATAAGCTTATGAGTCTGGTACTGCTGCCGAAGCTGTAGATCAAACCACTAAGACCAATTCAAGGATACTTTGGTAATCTTGAGAAAATCACTGCCGTGAAAACGTCATAATCATCTGCAATGAGAAGATCCATAATAATTGTTCCGTTCAACCATGAAGTTGAAAGGGGCATTCAATGTAAAAATCTCCAAACACAGATATGGCTTACAATGACAATTGTGAGTTACATATACTGCGTATTATCCCGGGTGTACTGCCTGCGTGGGGATCTCCTCAGACATTTTCCTTTCTGTAACGTTTGTCACCGAGTGCACAAAAATTCCTTGATTTCTCTGACGTTATACTTATAAAAAAGGCCGTAAATTCTCTGATCTCTGTACGAGTTCATGACACGTGTCAGTCGGCTGGATGCATCGAGACACCAACATCTTGAAACTTACAATCAGAAGAAATCATAAGATACTATATGCTCCATTGTACCTCAGTCTGGTGAAAGTTTGCCCTAATACGCTTTGAGATAAAGTCCTAACGGTTGTATAGATGTACAACGTTTTACGTTGAGAAGTCTCCTATAACTATACGACCTGTTCGTAGGGAAAATACTGACTATTAAATTAAAAATACATTGTTTCCGCTTAACACACTGCAACACTTCATTTTCCATGGTTTTTGACCGGCGTGTTGCAAATAAATATATTGTAAATGAACAATAAAGTTGCACATGAGCAAACGCCGCAATGGGCAAGTCCCTTTAAATTAGCCCTGAGGTAAGATCTATTTGACGTGCTTGTGCTTACTTTTCTCTTTCTTTCACCAAATTCCCATCATTTCCATTGTACACAGTGTTATTGACGACCAATCAGCTTATGACACTGTGTTTACATTATCATATGTAACTATAGCCCCATCAAGTTGCTGTAATTCGCCATTATCGGTCTCAGTCGTAACATGGACATCCATGGTCGTATAAACACGATAAATACGTTCAGGCCGATTACTCAGTGATCCTGCAAAGTATTAGGTTTTAATATTTTTGTTCGTTTTTTTTCTACGGTCTTCGTTATGAAAGGGTCGTTGTAGCATTGAGGGGGATTTATCGTTTGAAATCTCAGATAAAAGGAATATCGTAATCCGAGGGATTGTCCCTGTCGAAGAAAAAATGACACTGACAATCGGCTGATGTAACCGATTTGAAATCGGAGAATGCCTGTCTCGTAAGCGATTACTGAGAATAGCGATATGGAAGGTTACAATGTGAGGGTTGTGTTGGTAACGTCTCAATCCTACAAGACAGAGTCTGCGCAAAGAGGGTATGATGTAACGGGCGATGATGCCAGCGTACGTCAACGAAGAAGGAGATATACGAATGTTAGCTTGAAAGCTGGTAGATTTATTGACCTAAGACATATAGACTTCGGTCACTGATGTCGGTGTGTGGACATCCAACGACATGATACCTACTTTAAAGTGTATTGAAGCAGCAACAAAAATAGCTAGAGTTTTTACGATCAATTAAAAGGGGTTTCAACTACCTGAGTTTAGACAAAACACACCGTATATCAGATGTGAAACATTGTATACAAGCTTGGAATTAATCCATGCTTATTCAAAAACATTGATCAAAATACGGTGTGTTAGATTTGCAACGCCACCGTAAATCTAAGTTTGGATAAGTAATGAAAGTTGTAAGCCTGTTCTTACAAACTATAAACTCAATCCCTAAGGTCAGGTACATGGGGAGGGAAGGAAAGTTGGTTGCGATATTTTACGAAGTATCGTATAGAGATGTAGGCCATCTAAGAAAGTACATGATAAAATACGAAACCTAGGCTTAGGGATCACAGAAGGGCCAAAGCATTGCTGTGAAAGATATTTCAGTCCTCCTATAGTGTTTCTAGTTCTAGTTCTAGTTCCGGAAAGTTGAGCAGCAATGTTCGGTTATTCAGTGCATGTTTTTCAATACAATGATATTTCAGCGCGTTCCGTAGTTTCCATGGCAATACTGTACAAATACACGTATAATGAGTGGTCATGGTAAGTGTACAAAGAGTCTTGAATTTGTTGACATCATTCGCCCTGCAGCTGCAGCTTATAAAAGATAGTACGATCGTCAGACAAAAACTTGACCGCATTCTCTTGTGTATAGAAATGTAGGAAGTGGACAATAGTATCAAAGTTAATTGCATGCCTTTACACAAGGTCATTGGACCTATCTATCGATATGAAACAATGGTCCGGTTAATTTCAAGTTCAAAGCGAACACAGTCAAAAGCATGACTAACAGGTTTAAAGGGACGCCGCTTTAAATTGGCGCGTAATGCCCGCGTGCTGATTTCGCGGATTTTTAATAATGACACTATCGCGGTTAAAAACAACGGGGCGACGAAAACAACAATTCTATGTGAAAATTTCGCGGGGAAACCTCCCCTCCCCCTGAGACATTGATTTCTAAAGACAATACAACGCGTCCTGACACAGTAACATGAGATGATAATGGTTTTCACAACGCGGGTGTCAATTATGTGGCAAAAGAAACAAGCCTGTAATTTTGGTGCTAAAAAGCAACATACGATTGTATGTTACAGATGCTCAACACGACACAACATTTCGGGTATTGTTGACAAAATGTCCTCAAAACAGGTAACAACGGCAGATATTTGAAACCTGCTTTCCACGACGCTCACATATCAAGCATCTGTGTTTATAGTGTCTGCGTTACATGGGAAGTCTTGACGAAATCGATTGTAGCAAGAAAATCAACGGTGTTTGACTTGATCGTCTGCCTTTGACACCTCGATTACTATACTACAAACTGAGAAATCACTTGGAAGACAGGAAGTTTGAATCCGTGGTGCTTTCCTTGTCTTGCTGCAACAACAACCTGGATCAAACTTTCATTTTCTTTTCTATGTATGACGATAAATTCCACGTTTTATTTGTCTTGATAATACTGATTACGTTAGTTTATATTCTAAATGATTTTTGATAAATCAAGTCGAGGTATTTCACGGCTTTATTCACAGAAAGTAGAGGAAGTTTGGCTTTACTATGTTATGTTTCTACCGTTACGAAGCTGATTACATGAACTTCCATGCAGGGAACAACTTTTTCATGCAGTATGTACATGTCGTAAACAGTACTAGCAATATCGCCGGAGCAATGGCATAGAGGGCGCAGGTAGGTGGGAAACCGCGCAGTAATTTTCAGATATCTTCTGAGGAGAGTCTGCACCCTTGGAAACCTATTTATCAACTTCGTGACTACAGCTAAATATTTATGATCAGCGGAAGCGTAAATAATTCAGTCAAAACATTTAGAAACACGAACAGTTTACAGTTTACATCCTTTGATTGAGATTTATGTCCTGCTGACCGTTCCCTTCACCGTGCACCATGGAGATGCAAAAATGTCAGTTGACCAAACTACAACGCGTGATGTACATACAGTACAATGAATGGATGGGTAAATTTAGTGACAAAGTGCCGGACGTTGGACCTGACATCCTCTCAAGTTAAAGTAAAGGAAACTCGTGCGTGTTGTACGCACAGCACTCACTATGGCAACAATTACCTGAAATGTGCATTGTGTCTGTACTCTCTCTCTCTCTCTCCTCTAACTTGAAATAAATTATTAATTAGATTGCCTTGTCGTTCCCCCTGTCGTAGATTACCACGTATGTACACCTGTTGATTCGAATATGATATTGTGTCCACTGCTGTTCTGTCGCCCTCTGTTTCTGTAGGTCCGCAAGTTTTAAGAGGAACCCTATCCTTTGAAATGCCCGTGACTAAATTGAGGGCGCATCTAAACAGTTGTCAAAATCAATTGTTAATAGTTTGAGTGTGGCGGTAATCTTTTTGCCGTTACATATTTGTATCAACTGTCCATAGCCACGAGACCTGTCCACAAAGACACCATATCAAAGGATACCCCAATATCTTCAAGGTATATGTGCAGGGGAGATAATTTGGCCAACCATCACAACCAAAATGTCAAAATGAGCAAAAACAATATTTTTATAATTGATTGATCATAACAATGTCAACAAATTGCAAAATTGTGACAAAAGTTTCAATTTACAGAGAACTGCAATGTGTACTGAAACTAAGGCAATTCCATTTCATATCTGGTTTCGTTATCGCTGTATGTTTGCCCCCATTCATTTTAAATTTGTTCTAACCATTACTTCT
The DNA here is from genome assembly GCF_041260155.1 of Ptychodera flava. Taxonomy (NCBI): domain Eukaryota; kingdom Metazoa; phylum Hemichordata; class Enteropneusta; family Ptychoderidae; genus Ptychodera; species Ptychodera flava. Next base: position 12,642,971 of record NC_091934.1, read on the forward strand.
CAATGTTATCAAAACACTGATTGGTTCTGCCGTACTCTTCTATGCCATTGAGAGACCCATTTTCACAGCAGTACCTTTACAACCGAAGGCGTTGTGTGTTTTTGTACAAAAGAAAGATTCATATATGTCATTGAAATACTGATATAATAAAAATCTTTATTTTCAAAAAGAAAAACAAAAGTGATAACATATAAGGTCAAAGGAAAAACAAAGACATATTTCTGTTGCTGTTTGTATCAACTCATGGTCATGGTGGATTAACTTGATACAATGACAGGAATCTCTGTAACATTTCCTGGATTACTGGCCAAAAAAAAAACAAATCAGTATGCTGAAGTTCACTGCTGTCCTTTGAGCTCAAGGTACAGGATGTCTAGCGTTCATTTTGAATGTAGCAAGGCGGGAACACACAGAGCACACTCAAACAACAGATTTTTCAATCAATGTTACTTTGAGCGATGATCAAAGTTTGGTCAAAAGTGAGATGGGGCTGGTGTACTGTAATCTTGAACAAATTTCATGTAATGCAGTAATTGCCAAATAATGGTCAACTCCCTGGAGTACATTGAACATGTATTACCTGCTTTGTCTTGTCAACTTGTACACATTTGGGCAACACAGCTGAACATTGTCTAAACATGACTTCGATGTTTCAACGGCACAGTTGACATTTCAGCGAGTTTAGGTAACCTCCAAGTTGTTGGGACATAGAACATACATGCAAACATCTTATGCTATATTGGCTGACCCTTCAGGTCTATGTATTTATGAAAGCAATGGAAGTCACATGGGCATTGGGTGGCAAACACAGAGATAGACCGCCGAGGGACTGTGGATGAACACAGCACAATTTATGCAGTTTTACAAACCAGTAAGTCTGCTTGTGCTCCTCTGTATGATTTTGCACTCCCACACCTGGCAACTTTATTCTGACCCTAAAATATTTTCCCTTTATCCAGATTAAAAGGAAAAACTCATATTCCTTCAAAGTTGTTCTGTGGACACAATTCAAGTTGGGAATGCAAGGTGAGTCTAAATGACTACTTTTGTAACTGCTGCAAATGCCACGGTGTTATGACTGAGTAATCATCACTGGTAAAATCCAGACAGTCATGTCGATGATGACCACGTAAAACCATTGAATGCTATCTTCTTCTTCTTCTTCAAAACAGAGACGACACAAGCAGTTTTAACAGAAGGCACTGACAGCCATACATTCAGCATCATATTCTGCCTCTGACATGTTTGGAGCTGTGAACGTGTGGAGATCACTGATGAAAAGTTGTGAATGTTCGCTTTGGTCGGCAGCTTGTACAGCCAGGGCAAGTGTGCAGGGATTCATGGATGAAGAGTTCACATTCTATGCAGAATAGCTTCTCACACCTTGGACATCTGTACACCTGTGAAATAGATATTGACTCAAGGAATTTGAAATGTTTGATAAATAAAATTGTATTACCTCCCTTGACATTTGTGACATATACACACAACCATTCCGGGCTAATGTGCAGCACTGAATAAGATCTTACCCAATTGGGTAACTGAATCTTACCAATATAATGAAAACAATACAAATAGACTCCCTAAGTGGCTGTGAATAGTGAAAATGGACCAATCAGAGAAAGAGCTTATTGAAGCTGCACATCAGCAGACAATTCCTGCTGACGAAAATCAGTAATGTGTCCATACTTACTGTTCCAAATTGTTGATGTATAAACTACTTTGATATTTTCAAATGAGAATCTTAATTTATCAAATGTAATGAATAAATTATGTTATAAATTGTTGTTATCTTTTAACCTTCTGAACTTGAATGTTCTTAAAATTCACACTCTTAAAAAACTTCCATATATAAATTTATACACTTTGAAATAATGCGGAAGTATACTGTAATATATATCAATATCCATGGAGAAATAATCAAATACTCCACATGGGAAGTCTTTATGTGTACTCACTGTTTGGTCTCTGAATTCTGCTTGACATGCTAGACAAAATCTGTCATTAAAAGAAAACGACAGTATTTCAGTAACATACTGATATTCTGTTCTCCTCCCAATGATTCAACATGCACACAGTCAACCTAATGATGACAGTGATATGTCAGCTGTCCCAATATCCTCTATGGTTCCAAGTGGAACCATTGTGAAATGACTAGGAAGTACTGTAACAGGTTACAGCCTGACAGCCCCTTAAATTAACCATTGATGTCAACAAAACATTGATGATGAAATATCACATGATAAATTTTAAATAATGGAATAGTTTTACTGTTTTGAAACGATATAATATGTCACATTTTTTGCATATTCTGTTTTACTTGCGACTAGGGTACTGCTGTTTAAGTAAGAAAACACCAGGAAATTTTTTTTAAATTATGCTAAACATGGCTAAGAATTTATGGTGTCATATCAAGAGAATTTTCTTCAAACCATGATAACAAACCTACTGTCTCAAAACTTGAAGAACAACTCATTAATATGTTGAATCACACATCTGCATATACAAACCACTAAACAAACAAATAAACACTATTCTGTGTTTTTGTTTACAAGTTGTTTACCTGTCATCTGTGTCCTGAAGGTCAACAACTTGTATTTCTTGGAATAGATCCAGTGGAAACAGGTGATGGAAAGATCTTGCTAGGTGAGGGGCTGAAACCAACGTTAAACCTGACAGGAAAATGGACATACCAATTAGAATATATAGATCATGTGATGAAACTATTCGATACCACAATGGTCAAAAAGAATTGTTAACAAATTGAATACTCATTATGAGCTTCACTAGTTTAGGGAGAAGAAGAAGGCTGTGTTTTCAATGGCAGACTTTACACCTGTGAGTGTGAAAGATACATTTTGCTCAACAATGGTTGATATTTTCCCCTGAGAATAAAGTGAAAAGTGTACAGATGTGATTTGCAATAAAACTTACCACATGCTTTGCACTCGATGGGCAGTTCACAGTACTTGCTCCGACACTGAAAATCAAACAGAATTTTCACAATACAAGTGTATTCATTTAGTGAATGATTCCTCAGACTTTGAACAGAGTCTCTGTATATGTATTTATGGTTCAGTCACATTCAAACGTCTCAATATTGTTAAAAGCTGCTGTATGAACCTATCTTTTGAATAATTGGCACATGGTGCAAAAAACAATTGATTACGAGAACTGCAACCATTGCTTGTCATTGCAAATTTACGAGAGTTTGTGGCAAGCCATCATCATTCACCATTCAGAGAGGAAATAAGTCAGGATCAACTCTGCAAAACCGAACAGATTAAGACGTATGAAATAAGTAATGTCCTGATTCATCTCATAGCCTTGACCATATCACTCCATCCTGATAATGTTCACTGTAAAACATCAGCAGTGATATTTTAGACTGAATATCAAGATATATGAATTCGTAGATGTAGTAAAAAATCTGGTGCCACAATGCTGGATATAATCGGATACATTACTAGTAACAATCTGGGAGGGGATGATGACACAAATTTCACTGGTATTGGCAACGGAATAATATTATTATACCTAATATCTTTTCTGGTGTCATATCAGAATTTGTGTCACTTGTGCTGCGTAAGACACTTGACTTCAACCAATGCATGATGCAGTAGAACGGATACTGAGGTTGATATAACACAGTAACAGAGGATCTTGGCTGATCTTGAGTTATATTCTCTAATCATTGTAAGAATGTACAAAGGAACGGGACTGAGAGTATTGCCAGAACATGGTTACATGCCGAGAAATTCAAACTAACCTGTGGACAGAAGTATCCTGATGTACTGAAACCCTGAGAACCTTTGGAATCCATATGACTACAACATAAAACACACAAAGCATCTATTATCATATTGAATCTTATGACACCTTGTGTTTTCCTCTGTAATGTAGAAGGAAGTAGGTTGAGAATATAAAAAAATTGTAATCTTGTATAATATTTACTATCAAAGGTGTTGGAAAGAGTGGGAGAAAGAGATGGGGAGACATGATTGTTACAGAGCTGGACAATACACTGAGCTTTGAGACTAAAGTCTTATTGACTGTTCAATTTAAATTGAAAGATTTGTTGCAAGGCATTATTTTGCTGTTAAACCAAGTTGGGCAAGAGTATTCTGTCACTCATATTTACATTACCTTACATTGGAATGTGCAAAATCAGTGATCTGAGGCACATTGAATAATTTGTCTGCAAAGCGACAAGAGAATTTGCAATTTCTCGGGTTAAAAAAAGAAACCAGTGGGTATATCTGAGATTGCTCTATAGAAATCATTTTAAGACTACCAAACTTGAGGACATCCATCACTGTGCTAGCTTGTGATAAACCAGTCATCCTGGGTACACATCACTTACATGAACATGCACGTGTTGTAAAAATGTCTGCTGTTTTTTTTCAAAAGTTGGGATAAATAATTATGACAAATTCTTACCACATACTTACCACATACACATGGATGGCTGTTCAATTTTATTTTTCTCAGTGTGAATTTGATGCTGAGGAAAACCTGGAATATTGAAGACAAAAGCTGAGTCAGCTGATGTGGAAATGCACATACTTAGTAGCTATCTTAAAGGCAGGGGGAGCCTATAAACACCCCCTATCTCAATTTACAAATGAAACAAATTTATGTAAATCATTGAATAGATTCCTATCACAAGTCCATCAGTGATATGGCTGACTCTACCTCAAAATGTCTTCAGAATATATTAAGTCATAAAGTATCTGAAGGAGCATTGTTTTTAAATCTGTATTAACTGAAAAATCGATAGATGGACCTGTGTGTTTCTAAGATTTTCTTATTGCCAAAGTGGACACACTACTTACCCATTCTGATCAGTGAAGATTCAGTATTTGTCTGGGTAAGAAATTGGACAAAGAAACACACATACATGTTAATACCTGCATTCATTTCTATATGATGTCATATCCCAAATATCAGTCCTTTTTTCTTGTTGAAATAAACTTTGTGTGACTACAAGGTAAATTCCTTAATACCTCAGGAGAGGTATTAACCCCTTGACTACCTATGGCGCCGGATATATCCGGCGCCATATTGAATTACCATATACCTTGAGTGCCGGAAATATCCGGCACAGTTAAATAGGTGTATTTGCTTCGTTTTTGTCGCTAAAAATCCCGTAATTTCGGCGTCGGCACGCAGCGTGACTAAGATTGATCTATTCCGATCTGGCCTGAATGTTATTGCGCCCCCGTACGTCCGAGTTTGGCCAAAATCCGGAAGCAAATGTCGTGACCCATGACCTCGACCCTGAAAGGTCAGGATGATCACAGAAGCGTCGCGCTGATTGTTTACAGTTTTCAAAGATGTTTATGGTTTGTTTTTTTCAATGAAATGAAATGTTTATTTATTGAAAACAAATGATTGATATGTAAATATGTTCTATTAACAGCAATATTCGTGAATGAAACTAGAGGAAATATAATTTTTTACTATAAGCAAGTGAAATTTTATAGCAGCCATATTATCAATATGACTGGTCACATGACTGGTCATGTGTTCGGTCATGTGATATGTTGTTCCCTAAAATGTATTTTTAAATATTGTGAATTATTTTTTGATAAATCATAACCATTTTAGATGCATGTTTCTGCAAGGAAGACATAAAGCAGGTGTTTACAAATATAAAATGTGTTGATTTTCAAATACAGAATCATGTCAGATGCTGATTGCTGATATTTGTGGTTCATTTACTCCGCCTTTTGTGAGAAAAATCTTAAATAGGTACATCTATAAATATAGTAAAGGGTAATTATTATTACATATATGTAAAGACAATGCCATGAAAATTGCAACTGTATTCAAATTTGTGTCATTTTATGGATTAAATTCAAAACACGTCCTTATGCTTCAAATATTCATATTCTTTGCCAACTCTGGTCACATGATGTGTCATGTGATCAGTCACGTGACCTGGAAATACAAAACTTATGTATGAAAAAGTGGGAAATTTCATGCTGATTCAGAAAATATATGGTTTATTGGTACTTACTTAATTTGTACTCTAAGCAGTGTTCATGCAATGACCACACCCCAGATTTTATCAATATTTACATAAGGGGCCTGGTATATAGGAATACATTGGCCTTGGTAGTCAAGGGGTTAAGGAAGCAATATACGGTACATAAGAACACATAAACAAATGTTGAATTGGGACATGGTGGACAATATCAGCTAGCTCAAATCTGGGATAATATTTTAAGATCATGCATGGGCAGTGATGCTAATCAGCACCATTGATACAGACGGTTGGATAGTTGTCGAAAGCTCTGGATAGAGAAATAATTCTTTGGTGCAGTACAAAGTATTTATCTACAAGAATACATTGGAGCCTCTGTATCAGTACTAAACATTTGACAAATTGTACAAGATTACTCTCACATACTTTAAAGAGATGGTGATACTTACTGTAGCTGGAGGCGGTGTGACATGCTCAAGGAGCAGTTCTTTAAAGTGATGTTCATCTAAGATAACACCATAAGTACCTGTGATATGTACAGAATGATTGCCACTTTGTCACATCATTTGGAAAAATAGCAGTTTATCATTGCTGAACACTTACAGGTACCTTTCCAGCTTCCAGAAAGGGTTGCTGTGATACTTAAAGGATAACTTTAGGGTAATTTAGATTTATGATCAAAGGACCTGTGGCTGATTACGATATGTGAACATGGACGCTAACGCTTGGGTCTCCACTTCCTTGATTTGCTAACTGAATAGGGCTCATGTCAAAATATATCTTAAACCCTCCCCTCAGCATCAGTGGATCTAAAGCCATATCACTTTTGTTGTATACTCTGTTCAAAAACAAACAAACACAAAGCTTAGACTGGTTTCCTTCAATTGGAAAAAGTATGTTTATATCTTGTGTTCATCTACTCCTATGGTACAGCTTTCGGCAGTTTGGGACAATATTATGGGATTTTTGTGACATTGTCTTTCATGTTACTGCAGTCTTTTTATTGTCTGTAGTACTTGAAAAGAAATGCACAACAGTAATTGCCCATTTTTGTAGAGAAATGCAATTTACTGTCAGAATATAGTTATGATTGTGATATTTGATTGAGAAGTAATGCTGACATTTCTGTAAGAGATAGGTACAGTATCAGATGCACAGTTGCATATTCACCTTTAGTCTCATCGCACAACTTTCTACAAACCCTGACATCAGCAGACAGACCAATGACTGAACATCTTACATTTAAGTCTTTCATGGCCTGAAAGGAAATAAGAACAATATGTTTGAATTAAAGCCCCAATAGCTGTGAATCATATGAATTTTTTTCATGATTTTATTTTCAAACCAACGTTGGTTCGTGCAAATGTGCTGACTAAAGGACATGTATACACGTATCACTGCTGCTTGATTTGGACCATGACTGCATATTTTAACAAGTTAAATATTATAAACGTGTGCCACACCCGTAAAATGGTGTCCCCATAGAAAAGTACAGAAAATGCAGTATTTCGTGCACATACACATTGTAATCATCCAAGAAACAAGCATGATGCCATTTACTTGAATGCACCCACACGATGGCCGACAGTATGTTGTCGTAATCTTTGTTTTCTCTGTCTTGATTGGTTTTTGAAAATGGCGGGAAATCTAAAATGATGTTAAAACGTTTGAATTTACATGCCACTTTCGACACTTATGACAGTGTTATTCACTTTTTCAGTCTTTAATGGGTCTTATTCAAAGAAAACTCTTGGAAAACTGAGGATATTTTGAGATCGGTTTATTACACATTCGCAGCTATTGGGGCTTTAAAAGTGATCATGTTTCGAGTAAAATGGAATACAAAGTACTCTTACTGCAAGAGTCTCCTTGAATGTGCTTGCCTGATCTGACAGGAGACCAGTTTGGGTTGTTTTATAATATTTGATGTGTAATGTTTAACAGATTTCCAAGGCGCTTTATCAACAATTATAAAATATTTAATATTTAAAACAAGTAAACAACAAAAAATATACAATGACTAAGAATACAATAGGAATTTTTCAAACAAGACAAAGTAATAATCTCACAAAATGTCCTGTAATATAAAAGTTAATTTTTTTGCAGTTTTTATGATTATGATTAAAGATACATGAGTACAACTGAGCATATCAAATTGAGAGATGAGTGACATTTGTATGTACAGTACTTATTGTTAATTCCATAGCACAAATCATACCTTGATAGTTTCATGAATGTTTCCTGGATCACATGTTGTAAGGCTGCCAAGGATTATTAAAATTTCACGACTTGCATGACCTGGCATATGTCTGCAATAAAAACAGAAAACTTACATACAGGTTAGAAAGGTAGATGACAGAAATACTAGTACTGGGTACCCATAAAATACACTGCCAGTAAAACCTGTCTCAGAGCTCCAGCAGTAACTTTGATGTACTTTATTTTCCAGTATTTTTATCTATTTGTAAAAGGCAATTTTCTTGTTCTACTCTCAATATCACATTGAAATGCTCTGGAAATGAATGCCAAGTCCACTGACTTGGCAAGATTGGGGTCAACATTGAGAGTGATGACACACTGACCTTAGTGTGGTTGCTGCTAGCTCTAGTGAGTTTTGAATTGAAGGTTCCTTGGAACAAGGCTGGTCCACACATTTCTGTAATGCGGCAATGTGTCTCTTTGGGTTGCCTCCAAGTTCTGTCAGCTTTTCAGCCCGTTTGTTACAGGTCGTCAGTACACCAATCTGTGGAGTAAGAGACTTCTGTGAAATGCTACTGTTCATCAAATTTGCTATGTTCTCCTGTGGTCGTCACATTTGAGCAAAACAAGGAAATACAGGAATTTTTTCTTGTTACCCATTTTTGAAATATTGTCGAAGGATTAAAAGGAAAGGCTCTGGAAATTTACTCTCTTAGGGAGTTATGCAATGTGGCTGCAACTGGACAACTTCATATCTGCACAAAAAGGACACTAATGCGAATGTTACCATCTTGTGGAATGCTCCATTGGGCCAACATGCAACGGTACTTGTTTCGAGACAGTAGAAAGAAACTTCAGTGACATATCTAAGTCCATCAAATGTTGATATGCATTTACTTTCTTGCGTCCAACACCTTTTTTGTTACAATACTTGAGGAGATTACAAGAAGACAGGAAGAACTTCTTGAAAAACAAACATTACCTTTTTCATTTAATTAAGGTAGAATATGCCTCAAGGACTGATAGTCGGACTTTCAAACTTTACAGTATTCTTTTGACCTACAACTGGCATGGGCTCATTGTGAAGCTTATGGTGTAAAGAAAATTTTTACCAGCTGAGTTTTGTGCAAATCAGGAATTTTATTTCCCCCACAGAGATAACACAGGGTTGGTGATATTGAAATTCAAATATCGATAAATATCGGGTAATTTGTTTCTCTACTACTAAAATTTGCATAGTGACCCTAATTCTTGAATTTGAAAAGAGAATGGTTGAAAGTTTGCATGAGGAGAGTTTGAGCAAAAGATTAATTCTTTCAAAGTGCAAACAACCCAAAACTGGAATTATACCAAGTTTTGTTGATGTATTCACTCTAGATCTTTGGGTGAGGACAATGACAAACGTTTTCTGACATTTCGGAAGCTTTACCTGACTGATTGGATTTTGGTCAAAGTATTCCTCAATAAAATGTTCCAACAGCTGTAAAGAAGAAGGAAAAACATGTAGGAGTGTGTGTAATCGATCCATACATCAAACCATAAAAAATACTAGTATTATGGTTTATAACACTGATAAATCTGTTCATGAAAGCTTCACTTTAATGCGTTTTCTAGTTATTTTGTTCAGTTCATAAAATCACAGACCTTAGTGTGTATAATACCAATTTTATCTTGTTCTGCTCCAAAAATCATGTTCCACTTGTTAATACAGCCTATTTTTGAGTATTGTCTGACATGCAGCAGCATTCTCGTTGACAACAAATTTTTGTCTAGTTTGATGTACTTCTTTGATAGAGCAAAAATGACAGAACTAGCAATTTACAGCCATTATTCATTTAAAGTATAACAAAAACGCTAGAATTCATAATCTCTACCATACTGGTCATAACAATCTGAAAGGTGATTAAGTTACATGTACCAGCACATGGTATCATTTGTGACACTGACAACTCAATACAGTGGAATTGTTTCCACACATTCCAGTTTGAAAAAGCAACAACAAGGAAAACTTCTGAACAAAGTGAAACAATAAACAAATGATAGAGTTCATACCTTTACTGATGATGCCAGTCTGTTTGGTTTTAAATCTTGATCTTCCATGGATTTGGACATATCCAATACAACAAACAAATGCCGCATCTGATGGGAAAGGAGAAACATTGTATGACGTGAAATTTTTGCAGCATATTGTTTAAAAACAAACTGAGGTAATAAAACATAAATGTCGGTGAAAATTCTGTCAACATCTAACAACATCTGGGATGTACAACCTTTGTGAAAGGAGCAAGACTTTGATTGCTATCACAAACCTGGTTTTTTCTGAGATTTTGCATTTGTGGTACGTTTCTATCAATACAAACTACCAAAACAATCACTGGTAATATTTCATATATTGCTGCAGAAGATCAGTTACCATGGCAGAACTCACCATTCCAAGTCTGACATTGGCAGGTCTGTCAAGCAAGCGCCTTCTCTTGGCTCGATGGATGATGTCATCCACCACTGTCTGCAAGGACCCTGATTCATCTTCTTTGATGGCCTCCCTGGTCAGAGAGAATGGAAATAATCTTGGCTAGCTATCAAAGTCAGATCCAAAATTCTTCATGCCAGCATGTGTAGCACTGATTAGGAAATGGCATGATGGCACAATAGGCTGCTGTCACATCATCTGAGGAACCCTCCTTTCAAGCTTTCGAGAGCTGAGTGAGATGATTGCAAAATTGTATGTTTACTGGTAGCCCTATCTGACCTGTATGCTGGGAGTGTATTGATGTTGGCTAGACTGCCTTTCTGCCCCATAGAGCTGTAGATAGGCAGAGTTGACAACAGCTCAATACTCCTGACACGTAAACTTACAGCAGTTTTACTGGTAGTCTCGCATACCAGGCCTCGAACCTGTTTATATATATATATATATATATATATATATATATATATATATATATATATATATATATATATATATATATATATATATATATATATATATATATGTATATATGTAAGTTTATGTATGTCATACAAAACTATGCACTGTACTTTGTTGTACATTTTGACAAACACTTACTCATGCAATGAGATGTTACTTACCAAGTTCGTTCATAGTCTCCCTCCCAGATGTAAGTCTTCTCAGTCTCTTCCTCTGCTGCCGCCATTTTCGTAAGAATTAGTTCAGTGGTCGATTTCTAGTGCACTACATTCACAAGGGTCATGTGAGGACACACTTCGGAACTTCTCGCACGTGTCGGTGTTGTGAAGTCACGATGAAACGGAGCGAAAACTTACAGCGCAAAGAGGGAAGACAGAGAGCAACACGGTGAATATTGGGGAAAAATCATCCGGTACAATACTCTTGGTAGGAAATATTGACTTTACGTGGGAGAATAAGTTAAGACAACACTAAAAGCTCGTTTTACGGTTTGCAATTCAGTGGCTCACGACTTGTGTGCGCGGCCATTTTACACTGCTCAAAAATTGCGGGATATTAATAGCCGCACTTTCGACATGATTTTTTTTTTCTAATTTCGATTAATGACATAAAAGTTGCCCAGTTTTCAGAAATATCAATATCATTTTAGAGTTTTCAATTAATTTTCGTCATTGTTTTCTTTTCTTCTGCATATACAATATGATTCAGTTTTTTTCGAACATACAGATTACAAAGCTCAAGTTCTTCCGTTGACCTGACCTGCCCTGCCCTGCAATCGTTCACCGCTTGTGGATTTGGTGCGAAATGTATTATTAGTCCTACTCTCGTGAACGAAGTTGGAATCACAAATGATACGAGTAGCTTCGGGCGCGTTTGGGTAAGTGAGAAGTTTGACATATTTTATGAATCCGTGAAAATTTTGAGGTTGTCGTGCGGACGTGCAAAATTTCATGTTAACGAACTGCCGAATGCGCTAATACTCTGGAACATTCGCAGATCTGCTGTGTAGGCTTGTCCGAAATGGACGATAATATTGCCTGTAATCGTGTGACGCGATTCGGGGTACATTTTGCGTCAGATCAGTGTCGAATGACTCAACTTGTTATGATCTCATTATTCATCGTATTATCGATATGCGACCGTGAGCCTATGGCCCACCTTGGGACTGATGGACGTGTGGTGTCGACTCAATACTTTCAGTACTTTATATGTCAAATAGTCAATGCTATCCAAATGAGTACTTTAGAACTGTCAGGGACGAGGTTCACCGATTGAGAGAAATCCACTGATCAATAAGCGTCTAAGGGTCGAGTTTAAGTTTGTCGAAGTATTATCGCGCGCAATTTTTCAGTACCGAGAAATACTATGATCATATGCCTCCGTGACTAGACTAGTAGAAGTGGAGATTTAGAAATGTTTACGTGTATTTCGATACAGCTGTCCTGATTTCGGGTTTTCTCATATTGGAAAAATTCCGCCGATCAGGAGAATTTGTCCTAGATATGTAACGGTTAAAAATGTTAATAAGTGATTGACTCTGAGACATTGACTTCAAAGCACACAGATTAACTCACTCTCCAATTCGATAATAATAAATATGCTGGTACACGTTTCTGAATGCCTGAGTGTCTATTAAATTGCACAAAACTTTTCTATCAAAAGCAGTCTCCCTATCTGGAGAAATTCTCCTGTTGGGGGGGGGGGGGGGGGGGGGGGGGACAGAGGTGTCAATTTTTCTCCAGATTGCAAAGAATTCCCCTTTTGGACTAGTGTGCCTTGCTGTGTATTGCTATTGCCATGCACTAAGCTTGAAAAGCACATTTTGCTCTAACTTGAACAAGAACTCATATTTCACACAAATAGTTCATCTTAAAACAATTTCTTACCACTGCAAAGGAGTATTTCAGGTTGTATCATATCAATTATGGATAAGAGCCCTCTCATAGAATTTCATGGATGAAAATCTGTCCATGCAGTGAACTTTTGTAAATTTAATGATAATGATATTGTCCAAGTATTAAATTAGTAAAATTACGGACATTTTTCAATACCCAGAGGAAACCAAATGGCAGAACCCAGACTCTGAATTCTTGAAAGTTCACTACAGTTGCAAACAAGGCATTTGCCCCATTTATAGACTGAGAGTAATGTAATTGTATTTTTTCTACTCAAGCCCAATTCGTGTGAGAGATATCCATTGTGACATGTACCCAATTATGCTCTCCTGAGTTCAGTGCAACGCAAAAATTGAAGCTTCACAGAAAGTCATGAATCAAGGGACCGCTCTGATGCCATATTCTTTCTTTTTCACCTGTTATATCAGTTGTCAGAATTTGAACATGACCAAAGGTATGGTGATTTTACAGATCTGTAAAGCTGTCTGACTTTTCACACCTGTATTGATCTCTTTCATCTCCTCATAGCCCATATTGTGGCAAGTGCTTGAAAGCCGCTGCAGTACGTCTGACCACTGAACATGCAAACAAAGCTGTCGTCCCATTCAAACAGGCAGTCTCAAGACCAAACCAGCAGTGCATTCTGGGAAATGGTCAGTACACTCTGTCACACACTTACTCAACCCTGGCCAGACGGGCAACCGTACACTACAGATCAAATCTCCCAGTCGTCTACAAAGCTTCCAGATCTGTCAGCACTCTCCGAAGACTGACCAGCTTTATGAAAATCTTCAGACTGAGATATATAATATTGACAGGTGGCGTTGTTGGAGGAGCAAGCTTGAAGGCGGTAAGTGTACACTCTTGAAAGAATAGATCACCACATAAGGGGGCTGTATCTTTTTTACTGCTATGTTGCAACTACTGTACATCGATCACAGGGTACTCGTCCGAGTGCACTAATGTTTTTGAAATTTACTAAAGTGTGAACTTGAGCAGATGCATTTTGTTATAGTAATGTCCATTAGATATGTAGCCATGTCGACAGTCAACATGACTTGCTATATAATCTGAATCTATGCTTTAGTAAATAACTCTAATTCTGAAGGTGGGCAGATGTGTTTTTGATGTTAAATTTTATTATCAAAGTTCATTATTTTTCTGGAAAGAGCACATAATTTGCATAACTCGCAGACACTTTTCTTTAGCTAACTCACACCTGGAGTAGTTTCTGTAGCAAGGTTAACTTTCTGTATCCTTTGTTTAAAAACAAACCAGTTTAGTGAAATGTGAAGATACGTTTCTGTTCATTATCACCATGCACTACTTTAGAGCATGAATACTGTCGAAAGGTTTAAGAGTTAGACTTTCAGTGGGTGAAAGGTTCTTGAGGTAAAACCAAACATTCTTGAAAAATGTCACCTCACTTTCAAAGGGCTCCAGCTGCAGTTTGATCATATCTTACGTATCGTAGTACATGCATCTCCTGCTATAGAGGTTTCAAATTTATAAAAGTCTATCGGAATGTAGTGTAGCTGTAATAAGATATTTCATAGATCAGCATCTTAAGGAAGAATTCTGATGAGTAGCAATTCCAGATGGGACTTTGTCAGGGCAGATTTCATGCTTCCATGGTCTCTCCATAACATTTTATATATTCCCAGACATATGATTCCTGGAAGGACAAAGTTCCAGACCTATCCTGGATGAAAGACCTCATCCCAGACGGAGACAATTTCAAGAACTTCATGGCTGAGATGAAGAAACTCTCAAGTCACTTCCGTCTACCAGAGAAAGGTTGGCTGAAGAAAGGTTTACACAAAGTTGAGACTTTCAAAGAGTGGGTGCCCGAGGGTGGTCTGGTCTCTGGTTGGAATACGGTGGCCCCCGAAGGTATCTAGCAAAAAATTGTGCTGGCCGTGGAAAATTAACAGAGTAGATGATAGCGACAACACCCACTCTTGGTTTGCGTGTGTTTTTTTTTTGCAAATTTGTTTGTGCACATTTTTGTTGTGCTAACTTACAAGTTTGCATGGGTGAAACAGTGTGTTTGACCAACTGTGTCAGGTGCACTAGGGTAGGAGGGATAATTTAAGGAGTCTGTGATTTTTCTGCACCAACCTTGGACAAACAAATCCACCACTCTTAAGTAGAAGGATAATAGATTTCTCTCACAGCTCCTGGTTTGCTACATGGCTACTGATCTCTGCTAAATATTCATGTTCCCTCAACAGCCCAGCTAGGTGAGGTTCACAGGCTAACAACTCCTAACTGGGCTGGACTATGCTTAAAGCTGAAATTGTCGCAGATAAAAGAGGGCTGCCTTTTGTAGCTAAGAAGTTGCTGTGATAAAGTCTAGGATAACGGCTGATTTGGGAAGCTTTACGTCAAACAGCTTTCAGCATGTTCTTATTCTAGAAACTACTGCTTACTATTAAAGAGTTGTTTCTGAGCAAAAGTGCATCAACTGGCTGTTTAGGATGTTATCAACATATGCATGATCACAGGCTGTTGTTTGATTTTGGTTGTTTTGGTAGAGTAAATCTGCTGAGATATATATTTCAAACTTCAACTTGGGTAGAGCAGTTTCTCCCAATATTGATCAAAAGTCAAACTCATATTTAAACTTTTCTTATATACCTTTATAATGTAATGTTGCTGAGTTGTATGCACGTTTGACACTATGATTGTATCTTTCCTCAATGGCTGTCTTATTCACAGTCCCTCCACAAGGACTGTGTCTTATTGAAGCCAAATTTATTTTCCAAATTTATTTCCTATTCAAAGTTTGCTGTGAGGAAGGTTGCTAGGAGTTTGACGTTGTTTCTTGTTGTAAACTAACAATAGAATATTTCTTAAAGTTGAACAGTATGATAACTCCTCCCCTGTGGTGACACTCTTCTGTAACCCACCCACCCTAGTTTTCCTGCATGGGTCACTAGTCTCACTGTTGTTGTAATAATTGGGCTTGAACCATAATATTCTGGTGTTGGGGGGTTTAAAGCATGCACCCAGAGGTTGGGTCAACCCAGAAAAAAAAATTTAATCAAGTTTTGTTTCAGTTGTTTTTTGTTTGTGTATATCATTATCTCATAGGATCCAACCTCGTCACAGACGGATTTTCAGGGATGTCACAGGCAGCGTCTAGATTCTTAAAATCAGGAGGTCTGTACCATCCCAAAAAATATGAGTTGTCCTACAAACAACTCCCCTATTCTTCTCTAGTTTAGTGTTCACAACATAATCATTTTATTAATAACTGTAGGTTGGCTTCTATGAGTTGTCCTACCCTTCTATGCCCTTCTTTCTTTTGTTTTGTTCAGTACCTCAACGGAGACAGGAGATCTCGCCGATTAACAGTTTCAGGTTTAAAGGCCCGTCAGCTGCATCTCTGTATAATTTGTTTAATTAAATATATCGCATTTTACTTAGATATACTTGAAATTGAGCCCATTAAAGGACTTAGCCTTCTACTGTGTTATAAAATTAACAACATTCAGTTTGGATAGAAAATGCCAGTAAAGAAGTCAAATTTCATGCCCTTTTCCGAAACTCATCCTATCAATATCATTAAGAAAACAGAAGACATCATCAAAGTGGAAGTCAATCAGTGGCATATGTTCCAATGGATGACAATATGTTGTTTCTGTGAGAATCCCAAAGTGTAAATGCTCAGTGTCCACTATTTTGACATACTAGCATTGGCGCAGCCATACATTAGGGAATCTTTTTACTATCTATCTCGTTCCAACATGAACATGCTGTTCCAGGCCTTGGTAAATACTTTCAATATGAACATCCTTCAGTAAGTATATGAACAAAGTTTTCAAAATCATGAAAGTAATAGGAAAATGTCACAGCTGATGGGGCGTTAATACTGAAAGATATTTGCCAGATGGATCAGACAAACTTTGAAACAATCTACCGGAAGATTCGATAACATGAAATTGCATTTTCCTAGCTTAAGATAATTTGATCAGAGACCATGAAAGAGAAATTCAATAAATTCCTTATGTGAAACTCATGAACATTTCAGCAGCAGTACTCACAAAAAGGCAAGAGATCTGTTCTCTTGGAGGTATACTGACAAAAGCATGGCAATGTGTCCCCCTATGCCACCCCCTCTTTCAAATCTTCCAATGCCCAATGAAGGACACGCACAACGGTCAGTTGCATACAGGGTGTCATATGACAGTGTGTTTTGAAAAAGGGTTTGCCAAGTAATTCCCAGATCCATTAATATTTTCTGTAGTTTGATTATACCAGTAGAGTAACTAATTCAACACGTAAGCCATAACACTCATAATATTCTCTTCCAAACCCAACATCCACTCCTTTGTTATTGCATTCATTTTGTACACCAATCTTTCCTCAGCTTTTTGTATGTACATATTTATTTTCACTAACATATGTGAAACGGTAAAGCCTGCTGCACACGAGAGATATTGGCTGAGCAGAATTTAATTCAAGGTTGTTTGCTCAGACATTTTATTCTCATGTGCAGGCGATTTTTTGTGAGTTTTTTCCTCTTGAGCTGTTGAGCAAAATATTCAATGTGTTTTATATTTTTTGCCTTCCGAGGCAAATTCCTCACTGTGTGCACTGGAGAAAGTTATTTTCCCTCACGTCTTTTTCACTAAAGTGCATGTGTTGAGATCACATGACAGTGCAAAATGACTTCCTGTAGCCTGGCTCATAGTAATGAAAACACAGATGTTTCTCATTCAATATATGGAATAGGCCGCTGTTCGTATCAGAAAGATAGGCCAATCTATCTTGTCTGCCATGTACTTTGACAGTTTTCACCGTGTATCAAACCACAAGTGACTGTGTTTTCAATGCCATTGGCTAGGATACATATCCTCCACTACGGACAGTACATGTAATTTTGCACTGTCATATAATCTCCACATGCACGCTTTAGCGAAAAACACGTGAGGAAAATCACTTAATCGGCGCAAACGATGAGGAATATGCCTCAGAAGGCAAAAAATATCAAACATATTGAAGATTTTGCTCGATGGCTCGAGGGGAAACAATTTACAAAAAATCACCCGCACACAAGAGTAAAATGGTTGAGCAAACAGCCTTGAATGAAATTTGCACAGCTGATTTCTCTTGTGTGGATCAGTTGTAAGGTTCTAAAAGGGCTCATATTGCATATAAACTCAGAATTTGTAACCTTCACTAGTCTACACACACACATTATAATGCTTATATGGAAATGTATATGTATATTATCTATATTAAATATGTATGTGTGTGTGTATGTATGTATGCATATATATATATATTTATTACACTGAAGTCTCATGCATCATACATATGTACATACATACATACATACATACATACATACATACATACATACATACATACATACATACATACATACATACATACATACATACATACATACATACATACATGCATACATACATACATACATACATACATACATACATACATACATACATACATACATTCATATACATCTGCATGTTTACATAAATTTCACATGACTATTCAAGCATTTATAATATCTGAATACCACAATATCATGACAAAGTTGAAGTTCACTTCTGTTTTTACTATCTTGTTAATGTGGTAAATATCGGGGTTTCAAATTTGACCCGTTTTCATCCACAGCATTCCAGAATATATGCATGTATTTCATCAGTGTGCTCAATATCACATTCGGAACTTAGGTTTGCTGTCACACACATTTGAACTCTCTTTCTCTCTGTCACAGTTTTCAGAAACACTCTAGACTAATCCCATCACCACCCAACACAATGTTCACACCCCTTGCATCCAAAGGAGTTACATGACATACCATTCTTTGTTTTTTCTTCATATATTTTATATGGATTTGTACAGATACTGATGACGCCACAACAACCATGGCAGCTATGGGCAGTAACAAGAGTGGTTTATCAGATGACCAGGTGAGAATGGATTGTCTATGACATGTTCTAATGCTATGGTAGATAAGTAGCACTATTTGACCTAAATGTCTGTTGTTGATACCAAAGTTGGTCATAAATTCTGTTTTTCCTGTTACTGGCATCATGGACACTAGAACACCTCACACCCAGTTAATATCTTTTATGATGACATTGCTGAATTCAGTTTCTCAGCATTGTATAAAATTCATCAAATTATCCAATTATTTTTGGTTTCACACGGTGCCTCACTTCTATTGAAATGCATAGGTGTGATGCCTTTTATGATGCACCACTATTTCAGTGTATAATGTAGATATTTCAAAACTGAATAATCCAAATGTTATGAAACTTTGTGAGGGTGAATTGAAAGAAATGGCATAATTATTAAATCTAAAGAAATGAATACAAGTAAATATCATAAAAGAGGCATTACCGGTAGTATCAGCATATTAGATATTTTTCAATGTTTAAATCATGTACATTATGCACTCTATGCTTAAAAACCATAGTCTTGAGGCCCTATCTTGATCACATGACTACATGTAAATCAGATAGATGCTATGAAATGTTTTCTCATATGAAGAAAATTGCCCAACTGTACACCATTTAGATTTTACCATCACAATAAGTCAATCTTTCATCCTTTACATCACTGTAAAACATGCTACATTGAATTCTATGCAACGATACTATCTTTTCTTATTTCTAGAACAATGGAAAGGAGAGACTAATGAAAGCTAAAGAAGAATTCTTGGAGACCCAGGTCAGTTTTTGTCTCAGTACTCTGATAATAGTCTTAGGAATATCACTTCGTTTTCAAATTCTACACAGACATTAGGTCTGTTGTATGCAAAAAACAAAGCTTTCTCCCCTGTTGTGGTAAAATTGAAAAACAGTGAAAGACTATCGCTTTTTCCTTCTCAGTTGAAGTATCAGAGAGAGATCGAGAGACTGGAGAAAGAAAACAAACAATTGAGGAAGAATTTGTTGTTGAAAGGAGACAGGAGAGCAATGGGTAGGAAAGTCAAGGTGAGTTGGTGATTACAAACAGCTGGGTGATATTGTACATGTACTTCTTAATGACACTAAGTGTGTACCGTGGATTGATGAGTCAAAATTACCAACATATCAATCCAAATTACCAGTAGGCTTTTTAGCTAATTGATTTTGTCCATATTGTTCCTGATCAGTTACTAAACCCAGCTGTCCAGCTGACTAGTTTGCTAGTGCCACACATATTCCGTATTATATCACAGCAGTGTATTGATGGCACAAATACTGCAATCTTATTAGTCAAGATATGAAAATGTCGGCGCTATATTTGCAGTATTATATATTATTGCCTGAATACATGGGTTTAGGTGCCCGAGAGCAGGTGACAATTTGCCCGATGCCAGGAGGGCAAATTGTCACCTGCTGCGAGGGCACATAAACCCATGTATTCAGGAAATAATATTTTTATTACATGCCTCCTCACAGTTAATGCTATATGACATTTAGTTACATGCGGGCATTCTCAAACAATTTTACCATTATCGACCAGCATCAAACAGATTTTAAAGAAAGTCAAAATAGCAGTGCACGGATGGATATTTTACATCTAGCGTTAAGCGTCTACTCTGACGACGAAAACGTCGAAAGGCTTCACTGGACCGGGTAACCATGGAAACCAGTCAGTACATTGTTCACCGGCCCGTTAACATCCCGGATGTTCATATTCAAATCAATGCACTGATTTGCACTCACATTGAGGCATGTAATAAAGCATCTTTGGAAGAGGTATGGGCTTTCAGCTGGAGAAAAATTCTCTTTTTGACGTTTCATGCAAGAATTTTAATTTGGTGTTATGATATAATAGCAATAAATATTGGTTCATTTTGTGTGAAAGGCATATATTTTACATCCTTTATGACCATTTATACCATGACAAATATCTCACTTCTGTCCATTTTTTTTTTCAGAAATCTCTGATTGACATGTATTCTGAAGTGTTAGATGAGTTGTCAGATTTTGACAGCAGTTATGATACACAGGACCATCTACCAAGGGTGAGTGTACAAACATCTGATGATGTGTGTTTCAAGTTCAAATCCATTGTTAATAGAACACTTTATTAAGATCAACAAAACATGTTGTGTTTGTCAAGCTCCAAGGAGTATATAGGCAGTCTGTATGCCCAGTTAGGTACAGTAATGCTTGCAACCATAGGAAGTTGTCATAAACCCCTTGTTATGTGGTAGGTTCCATGGTTGATAAAGGCAGATTTCTGCTCACCAGACTTGAATTATGAAGAGGTACATGTACAAGCATGCAGTCTTTATCACAATTCTCATCACATACATTCACATATACACTGCTTCTGTGTCATTTTCCTTCAAATTCTAACCAAGGATCATAATAAAATTTTACAATATCTGTGGTTGTTTAAACTGACATTTCACCCATACTGATGTACTTTCATTATGTAGGTTGTGGTAGTTGGTGATCAGAGTGCTGGAAAAACCAGTGTTCTTGAAATGATTGCCCAGGCCAGACTCTTCCCAAGGTAATATTCTCTTCTCATTTCTGATCCCATATTTGGTCTTCGAAAAAAAATCTGAACTATATGTGTGCTCTGATTCTGAAGAATTTCTTTCATAATTTGTCCTATTATGGCATCTAATCTAGTATATCTGCTATCTTGCTAGTTTTCAAACGAACATTTGCAACATATTGTGTTGTGTTTTGATACTAGGGGTTCCGGAGAGATGATGACAAGAACTCCCGTCAAGGTGACCTTGAGTGAGGGACCCTACCATGTAGCACAGTTCAAGGACAGCAATAGAGAGTACGATTTAACCAAAGAATCCGAGGTGAGTGTCACTTGCCCTTCAAATCCCATTTTCACCAACAGTCAATACCGGTACTGTCCTTTGGCATGTCTGTTCACCCTCATCGTCAATGCAACATTTGGCACTCTTTGTTCCTGTATGCAAGTCAATCCTGACCATGAGAAACATCAGGACTGAACCATACAAGTGGTTTCATATTCCATATTGAATCATATTAGTGACTAACATACCACAGCAAGGTATTTTGGAGGCAGAAATGCAGGGGAGAAAATGTAGATTATCCTGCATGCATGTTTTAATGCATCACATACAATGATACAAGTAGTCTCAGTTTAAGCCAACTGAAGAACACACGCTGTTCTTGTTTTCTGTTTTCAAACTATTTATGGCAAAGTAGCAATTCTTGTAAGCATGTCATTCTGTCACACTTTTTCGTTGCAGCTTCAAGCTCTCAGACAAGAAATTGAATTCAGAATGAAAAACAGAGTCGGCAAAGGACAAACAGTCAGTAGTGAGGTAAGAACAGCCACCGACTGCAGCTTTACATGAATGTACCATGATGCGTATGTGTATGTTTGTTTGTTTGGTGTGTCTTTCTGTATCTGTTACTTCCATGGGAATAATTTTCAGGAAGTACGAGATTATGGTTTTTACGTGTCAAATGCTTGCAATATGCAATGACATTCATTTCAACTTTTAGGTCCTTGAAATATTCCATGGCATCCAAATAGCTGCAGAAAGAAATTGACGTCAAAAGTAATAGTTTGATACTATGTTTGTTATTCATGATAAATAAATATAAATTTATTATGCACCTACATCTACAACCTATGGAGTGTATTGTACAGTAAATTCCAGGATCAGTGGATGCGGAGTCCTGTAACATTGATGTGAATTGCAATAATCATGGGTTTTATTGAATTCTGTTTGACCTTTGACCTGACAGGTTTTCTGTAAACACAGAGAATACAGAACACTGAAAACAAGAAAATATTTCACTGTTATTTTCAAAAAATGTACATTTCATGATCGCTAATTCATGCACTGAATCATTGTCGATCCAAAAAGTGTGAATTTGTGTGAATAATTCTGCTGAACCACATTTCCTAGCACACGCACTGCACAGGTTGAATTTTCATTCTCTTTCCTTAGCAGATGTGCTGAAGGCTTTCCTAGTCTACTTGCGATCACTCAATGGAGTGTATGACAGAGAATTCTGAAAACACTATAGTTTAGACGTTTCTTGTACCATTTGACTGAAAAGATGAATATTAACAAGGTTATTTATAAAATAGCAGGATTGATGTCCTCATACATAATGCACTTTGGTTTTGTCCTTTGTGCTATATTTCTTTGATAATACCTCCACTGTACGATGTACTTTGCCATAAATCCTGGTATTCTGTGAATAATATGACATAATTACTTTGTTAAGTAAGTATGAATCCAGATTTTGTTACTGTGATTGTCAAGTTGAAATGTTGACAGATGACCTTCTCTGCCATCACTTTTTACAGACTATTTCACTGAGTGTCAGGGGACCAGGTTTACAGAGAATGGTGTTGGTTGACTTGCCAGGCATCATCAGTGTAAGTCTTAATTCTAAATGCGGAACATGTGACGTGATCATACATGATGTGCGGCATTTGGAGCTCTAGTAATCATCATATTTGGTAGTGCTTTCATGGGCGATTCAAACAGCACAGACTCTCATGAGATACAAAATCTTAGCCGTGATTTCCTGAATGTGCAGTTTCTACCCTCTTCTACATGCATAACATGGCTATCAAAATTTCTTATAAACTTGTCACTTTGTTGATAACCATACAACTATTAACACCACATTGTGTATGTGAACACCACATTGTATATGGCATTGCTAGGTTACTAATATGGCATTACTAAGGTGTGCAGGCATCATGAAATGACTTAAAAAGTCCACATGTAATGTTCAATATAATATTGCCTTATGATTCACCAGAAATTTTAAACATTCATTTTCACAGCAAGCATAATTACGACCTTGAGTCAATGTTTTCACAACATCAATACAAGAATTGTTGCCAAGCCACGCCTACTGTGTTGTTACATGATTGTGTGTTTTTGTGTCTGGATGTCCACAGACGGTGACAACTGGTATGGCCTCTGATACCAAAGATGCAATACAGAGGATGAGTAAAGGTTACATGAAGAATCCCAATGCAATTATACTATGCATACAAGGTAAATACCTTGATTACTTCCCATACTCTAGGTAGCTGTGGGTAGTTGATACATATTTACTTGTCTTAAGATCAAATGTAGATACAGTCTACATTTTATGTTTATTTGTTTGCCAAAGTGTCATTTTATCATCGAAAAGGTGAGTTGGAAGGACAGAATATATTGATGTATTTTAGTTTTCACAAGGTTTACCATGGAGCTGTAATGGCTTCAGTAAACATGTATACTCGGTTAAATTATAGTGTCATCACTAAAACAGCAGATGTAATATTTCTGTCCTTTGTTATTGTGTCTGTTATTTTCGATATATACAAATTTGATCTTTGCAAGGATGTTGATAAAAAAATATAATTTAATGTTTGAGGTATCAAATATAGTTACAAATTTCATGTTACACCTCATTAAGTAAGCTTGATGCCATCACCATGGTAACACTGTCTTTCTTTGTCTTCCAGATGGTTCTGTTGATGCTGAAAGAAGCATAGTAACTGACCTAGCAACCAGTATGGACCCTGAAGGCAAACGTACCATCTTCGTCCTCACCAAGGTTGACCTGGCAGAGAAGAACTCTGCAAATCCCAGCAGGGTAAGTTATCATCGCCATACCTGCCACATGAGTGGAATGTTCCAGTGTCTGTTGAGCAAGATGGGGTCATACCATAGGATTATGGGTGTACTGTAAATGTGTATCATGGCCAATTAAAACAAAATATCAAACTAAATTATCAATTTAAATCAACAAAAGTATCCTTTATTGTCTTCCAGTGTGCAAATATTTCCCAAAAGTATAAAAATTATTGAAGCGATAATGTACCCCTCCCGGCCCATATTATCGACGACAGCAAATTTTGCTCAAAGTAATGTGTGAGGCAAAGCCATGTACATAAAAGAGTGCATTGTTTGCTTGAGTCCATTATGGGCCAGGAGAGAATACATTATTGCAATTATTTTATAGTTTTGGCAATGTCAGTGAATTTGTCGATGTATCTAAGGGCCGCAATGCTGAGTAATGGATACATTATCAGTATAATCTTGATGGGTGATGTCATAAAATTAACTGGAGTTTACAAAACGATAATATAATTAAGTCTAATATTTGTCACAATGTTGTAATGCTTGCAGTATAAATTGGTTTTGAATGATTAATTTGTTAGATTTGAAACTTTCATCTGTCTTGCAGATCAAGCAGATTCTGGAGGGCAAATTGTTTCCTATGAAAGCATTAGGATATTTTGCAGTCGTCACTGGTAAAGGTAAGGTTGAAGTGGTTTAAAAGTTGATGTCTCTCACACATCCAGATCAGCTGCCATTTGGTCACTTAGCATTATTATTGCTACTACTTTTGACTATGTCTTTTTAAGTTTTAATTTAGTTTTTCGGGAGTTCTTGCCAACTGTTCACATCAACACCTCAATCACCTGTGAAATAAATGTTGAAATTGTGGCATTACAGAAGCTGTTGATGATACTGTACATTTCATGGCAGTTTGTGAACTATGGTACCTACTGTTGTGTGGTTAATATAGAGGTTAAGATCAGCACACACAATTGTACAAAATTTGTACTACAGAAATTATTGCAGTTTGACATTTAGATGGCTGGAATGTTTTAAAATTTACTTGGAACTGCTGAGAGTTTACTTTAACCCTTTCACCACCATGGTTTGTCCCAAATCCATTGTTTTCTATGGTAAAGTTGGACCTGTATACAGGGAACTGGGGTGAAAGGGTTTAATTGCGACTGTCATTGGTGACTTCCAGCTTGGCTGAGACTAGCAGTCAGTGTGAAAATGTCTTTCACTGGAAGGCTAGAATACACTGTATACAATTGTAGTTTATGTGTTATGGTACTTTTCAAATGTTCACTTGACCTGATACCTTTGTTCTGATCTGTAAGTGTGTCTATACAATTGCTACAGTACATCACATATATAAAGCTTGTTCTACTCTGAAGAAGTGCTGTTTTATGACTGCTACCGGCCAATGACAAGCGGAAGGCACTGATAATTGTTACAATATCCAGTCAACTTTACAGCATTTCAAGTCAACTTTAGAGCACCCCAGCTGTCTAAATAGCAAATTTGGATAATTACATTTGGAAATGGGAGTCAAAGCCAAATTTTGAAGAGAGTTAGTTGGCCTAAAATGGGAAATCAACAGTAATGATACAGTACTTCCACTTACCTGATGAAGGACATTAATAGATATTATTACAATATCATAACTACCTGATGAAAATATGTACAAATGATCATCTGATGCATCTGATGCGACACAAAGTTATCTTGTTGTCTCCTAGGTAACAGTAATGACAGCATAGAAGCCATCAAGGAATATGAAGAAAAATTTTTCAGAACATCACAGCTGTTCAAGTAAGTGTATTATTGCAATTCATGACAATATCAGAAGCCATAATGTGAATTCAGCATTTCAAGTTCAGTATTATTTCATAGAATCAAATGTAGTATGATTTCCTGCACTTTACAATGTACAGTTAAGAGTATACACTAGTTGAGGTTCATAGGAATTGCAGTCAAAGAGAAAGAGATTGTACTGATATTATCTGGACTTAGAATTTTCATACTGTGCTCTGTCTGTCTGTGTAGGACTGGTACCTTGAAGCCAAGCCAAATGACAACTCAAAACCTGAGTTTTGCCGTCTCCGACTGTTTCTGGAAGATGGTGAGAGAGTCTGTTGAACAGCAAGCCGATGCCTTCAAGGCCACCAGGTTTAATCTGGAGACAGAGTGGAAAAACAATTTTCCAAGGATGAGAGAGTTAGACAGAGTGAGTCTTGTAGTCATGATAGTAAATTGTAGAACATGATAGTTGTAGCACTGATGATAATAGTAAAGATTTTTTCATAATCAAAAGCTGAGTTATGGTGAAAGTGAATAAGTAATAAAGTGTGAAATATCACACAAAATAAAAAACAGATTGTGAAAATGTTGAAAATATGTAAGTAAGATACATTTCTCTATATTCATTGTTCAGAGTGTTCATTTTTGGATAAATTTTCACAGTAATAGTTATAGTGTAATCAATAGAACAGAAAGTCTTTTTACAGTAAAATGATTGGTCAAAATAGAAATGTGATGAAATGGTAATATGTCTCCAAAAAGAAATCAAAATAACTTTTTAAAATAACTTTGCTGATATCTTGTATGGTAGGAAGTATATGCTCTACAGAGGTATGCTTTCATTTTATTGACATGTAAAAATTGACATTAAACTAAAGTCTGACGCAAGCAATGCATAGTTTTGGTGAATGTTGTTCCTTCTTTGAAAAGTTCTCAGTACCTTGATTTCCTGAAAATCAACTCCGATATTATCTTTCTCACATTGTGAATGATAAATTCAGAAAGAGAAAGCTTGCAGAGTGGCCATAGTGGCATATTCAGAAAAAAATAAAGATTTTCCAGGCATGCATTTGCATCATTGTTAGAGGGTAGTTGAAACTGACTTTTGAGAAAATCATATTTCAATGTGTTTTGTATCAATCTCAGGATGAACTCTTCGAAAAGGCCAAAGGTGAAATCCTTGATGACGTCTTAAGGCTCGGTGAGATCTCACCAAAGCAATGGTAAGTGAACAGTGTTCTGAAATTGCAATAACTCTTCTAAAATCCAACATTGGTACAACCTTACCATCATAAGTGTCATGCCTAAATCATCATGCAGACAAAAAATGTAGAGGCCTCCGTCTCACAACCCCAGCTAGTCCCAAGCTATCTTTGTGAAATAAATGCAGTTGTACTTTGCAACACAATGTCTATTCTAGTATGATATATCACAGTACGTGCTTACACTGGATACTGAATTAAGGTCTCATTAACCTACAAGTTTGGAAAATTCTTTGCTGCTATCTTCTACATGCAACTGGTTTTTTTTTCCAATCTAACAACAACGATATTTTCTCTATTGACAATGAACTAAAGATGTCAAGAAGATAATGACCATTTCTACTGTTCAGATTTTTAACTATTTTTTTTCTGGAATTTTTGTTTTTCAGGGAGGATGCAATATCTAAGATACTGTGGGAAAGAGTTTCAGGATACGTGTTTGAACAGATCTACTTACCAGCTGCACAGGCTGAAAGTTCAGGGTGAGTGTAAGGAATTCTGGGTAGCTGTCAATCATCTATGTACTTATATCTTGAATGGCCCAATGACTGTGAAATATAAATGCACATTGTGCCAGTGCATGCTTATGGAGTTAAACATGGATGATACAGTCTTATTCATTTTAAAATTTTGTCCCAGGCAAGACCAGTATGATTTCAGTGTATCATCTGGGCCAGAGGGTGTTTTCAAGTGTTTGTATATAAGTTGTATGCTGTAGTTATAGGGGCATTCTTCAGTCTCTGGTTCTCGCATTAGTGCTTGTTGACATTGACTGTTTATGTGATTTTCATACTTGTTCTCCATTAAAAGTTGTGCACAGTTACTCAATTTGCTTCGACCACGGGCACTCTGTTGTTCTGAATTGATAGTCTGAATAAACTAAGCTGCTTATATGTAAATACGAACTTTGATGATAACTGTGTAAGAAATTTATAACAGAATGCCGTTCAGATTGAAATGCCTACTTAGCTACAAAACCAGATCAAGGTCAGACGTGTCTACGGGAACGTCACAAGCGACCACATCGACCGTATTCTTTCGATGCTAAACGTCGCGGCGGAACGACGCACGCATATATACGCGTACTATAGGTACGCGCGACCTGCACTGTGTCGTGTCACATAATGATATATATATACACAAGGGTATGCAAATCATTTCTGGACGATATTATTTACCGATGAAACGAGTCGAATTCCGTCGCGAAAACGACGTATGAAATTTGAAATGGCATTGTAGCACACATCAAGTTATGAAAATGATAGACATGTAGTAGATATTCGAAATATGACCGAGAATAAATGCATCGCTAATCCTGACTATGTGCGTTACAAATTGCCATTATCCGGTAGCGACTTTGGATGTTCGAACGTCGCAAAATACGCTAATATAGCAAATGCCGTTCTGTGGTTTCGTCATGCGCAGAAGAAAGGACATATTTTTTATTTCTCTTCGTAGTAAAAACCTTCCATATAATATTCCAAAGAAGAACATTTAATTTTTTTCAGTTTTAGTGAAGCCTTTCGATAAAACCCGAAAGATTATTTCAAATGTGCATTTCTTTTCACTCAGTCTGTTTTGGTCGCACTAAACGTGAACAAGCCTTGGAGGTCAAGGGTTACATTTTCACATTTTTTTAATTTTTTTCATTCTATATTTTACTTTCTATCGTCAGTGAGTTACATTTTAAAAATAAAAAATTTGTTTACCTTTTGCGGACGTTTTAGAGGGTAATAGTATCTGTCCCCCCTTTTTTGTAACGCACATCGTCAGGTTCCATGTTCATATGAGCATACCCTTGTGTATATATACATCTCTGAGGCCGGGACAGCAGACGACAGTTCAGAGGCGCTCGCGTGCATAGCTGTCGTCGTCGCGTGCACGTTCCAATCACCGCGCTCATGTACACGGCAGTCATAGCAACGTACCGTCGTCATTCTACGCGCTTCATGATTGCGGTAAATACGCGCTGGTAAGAACTCTGCCGTGCATGCCGCGGTGCAGAGAGACCGGGCGTGAGAAAGAATAATCAGTTAGGTGAACAAGCAGAATGCGACTGTTTCTTTTGTATTACCGTGGGTAATAATACCTCATTTTTTTAGGCTTTGTTTTTTTAAAATCACGATGTAAGTTCTCCAGCGGCAAATGGAAACTAAAATACAAAATCATGTTTACACGCTTATACCATCATCATTTAAGAACAACAGAATGCCCGTGCTTAGACATGAAGTGATAAAAACCTGCCCCTTTAAGAATTGTCATATCAACTGGGACCATGCAGAAACTTACGTGTAAAGTCACCTGCGGTTGGCCATGTAGCGTCATCCCATACTGATTCTATGCACACACCAGTAT
Source organism: Ptychodera flava (assembly GCF_041260155.1). Lineage (NCBI taxonomy): Eukaryota > Metazoa > Hemichordata > Enteropneusta > Ptychoderidae > Ptychodera > Ptychodera flava. The sequence continues at coordinate 12,672,960 of NC_091934.1, forward strand.
TGTGTAGTATTGGGTAGGCACTGCAAATACTTAGAGACTACAAATTCATCAGTTGGACAATGTTTGGTCAAAATTTCTAAATGCAAAATATGAGTACAGGTTTCAGAGCAATGTCCTCATAATCTATGTTCATAATGTGTCACGTAACATGGTTCAACCCTATCAGTCATCATGTGTGAAATAAATTTCTGTTTTTTTCATTGCTTTCCATTTATAGAGTATTCAATACAACTGTTGATATCAAACTGAAGACTTGGTCAGAGCAACAGCTGGCCAGAAAGAGTGTTGAGGTGAGCCAGAAAAGTTTATTCATTTCCGTGTTCATTTCAGTGTGGCATATGCCACACATATGAAACACAGCATTGCTTTCAGTGTTACAGCTGTTGGCCATAACACACCATTGGAAACATTGTATTGCATTGTTGATTTGGAAAGTGGAATAACATGAAAGCTTACATGCAGCTATTTAGAGAAACAGACAAGAATAAAATTGCATGTGGTCATACACTCTGAATGCATCTATGCAAATGCTTTGATTCATGAACAAGACTTATGAATGAATACCACAGAGGCCATTTCTGATATTAGCCACTTGTACGTATACAAGCCACATAATAATATGAAAAACAGTGCACACACCTGATATTTTGAATCGATACAGTTTCCTGACATGTGATGGAATAACTTGTTTCCTTGGCAACAGGTTGGCTGGGAGACGCTGCTTGAACAGACTTCCAAGATCATCGATGAAGACAAGAGTCGGAAAGACCATGATGCAATCTTTGATGACTTGAAGTCCACCGTGAAACAAGAAAGTGTCAACAGACACAAATGGCATGAATTAGCTCATGACAGCTTGGTGAGTGACACCATCTTGTCACATTTTGTCGGTTTTAAACATGTCCACTTCCCTTTCTCTGTATGTAGGTCCACCCTCTCCATTGAAAGCAATGGAGTTGGTCAAAACTATTGAGTGATGAAAGGGGTAAACTATGGCATTCATGTTTTTATATTGTTTGGTATGCCAACCACATCAGTGAGATGTACGGAGAACTGAAAGCAGCAGTCCTGTAGCCCTGGTTCTCGCTATAGTATTACTAACATTGACTTTTTACTTTATTGTATCCATGGGTACTCTTTGAAAGTTGTGTCTGGTTAATCAAAGCTGACTAAAGATCCACACCTATTTATATCCTTTGACCCAAGTTTTCCACTTTAAGGCCAACATGTACTGTTCAGAACAATACAACTGGACAAATGCAGATAGACATCTGGGAATTTCTATATCAAGGTGTCATACTTTGCCTGCTTTTTTTTTATTGCATAGCGTGTGATTCAACTCAATACCTTGGAAGATAGGTCAATCAGTGACAAGCAGCAATGGGACTCCGCTGTCCAATTCATGGAAGGAATCCTAACACAGAGACTTAAAGAAAGTAAGTAAGCATCACTTGAATAAAGTCCTCTGTGCTCTTGTCAGCATTGTTTTGGACTAGGTACTGAAATATTGGAAAGTTTGAGGTAGAGTCACACTAGCCACACGGGGCAACAACATTTTAATTTGTCCAAGCCAAAGGAAAAGTTTGAGAGCAGTTTAAGAAATCACTGTCACTCAACGAAGGTGTGAGACATTCTCTGATTGAATCATTTACAGCTGACGAACGGATTTATGACATGGTGGGACCAGGTGCAGGTGAGAGGTGGGTGTACTGGAAATACAGGACACCGGAACAAGTCAACAGGTGTGAGACCAAAAACGAATTAGAGAAGCTCTTGCAAGCTGACAAAGTAAGTATGCAACAGATACCATGATTGGCTGCAGTAGGCCTAGGAAAAATGATCTCTTTTGTTTGTTATATTTTTATGTCATATCAAGAAAACGTTCGCGGCATTTGATTGCTTGGTTTTATTCTTTATGGATTAAAACTCAAAACAGCATCATTTACTTACTTCTGCACATTTTCCATGAATCTTATTATTAAAGAGATAAATCAAATTTGTTCATTATGCCAAGGTCAAGTTTAGGTTCACATTCACAATACGTCTGGGATTTTAGGATTCTAAATTTTGAAATACTTACAAGTTTAGATTCAGCAACATGTATCAATTTAAATCCATATTCATAAGAATAGTGTGAATTCAAATATACCATGATACATGTGAAAAACATCAAAGGCAGTTGATCAGTATTGTGATCATATCCATGGTTGTAAATTCATTGTATTTTTTTTCACAGAAACACAAACCAACACTAGCAAGTGATGAGATCACCACTGTCAGAAAAAATCTACAAACAAGAAATGTAGAGGTTGACAACGAATTTGTAAGTAGAAGAAAGTGTTACAGTTGTGTATAATATATTGGCTATTAGCCAACTGAAGGTAGAATATGCTTTGGGGATATATATATTCAGCTCAAATTGTTACAATACTTTGCCGCTGGTGTGGCCTTGTTTTGAAGTCTGTAGCGTAAACAAAGTTTTCACTGTCTTGTGTATGAGAAAATCCAAGTACAGGTTTTGCCCGTTCAGTTAACACTGGGTATAAGGAGCCATTTTGAATTAGGAATTAGGAAGGCAAAATTTTATTTCAAATATATTATCCTGGATAATCATAGACCACTTTGTTGATTGCTATGACAAATACTATCTTGGTTTTACTTCAAGATTCGAGAAACTTGGCACCAGCTGTACAGGAGGCACTTCCTGAAGAAAGCTTTGCAGAGAGGCCAGGACTGTAGGAAAGGATTTTATTACTATCAAAAAGGATTTACAGATTCAGGAGTAAGTACAACATCACTTTGAAACTTTGATACATACCCAAAATTTTGATGTAAAAGCAAGAAGAGTGCATCTATCAACAACTATGCCATCAAGCGACTATATTGAAAAAGCCTTTTGTTTTTATTGTTTGATGCAGGCTCTGTATTACACTTGTCTAAAATCCTGCATTCATTTTCCTTCTTAACAGTGCCATCAACAATATTATTGTACTACTACTGTTTCAAGTTATATTTTGTGAATGTGAAGTTTAGATTTTCTTCTGTGCAATCAATGTTATATTTACTTTTTTTTCAATATGTAAGTTTGACATGTTATCATGACGGTGACATTCAAAGATAACCAAATCTGTCGAGGACACAAAATACATCCAAAGTTTGCTCTTTTATTTACAGTTTTCTCGTTTTTCAACTCCACAGTTGGAATGCAATGATATTGTCCTATTCTGGAGGATACAGAGAATGTTGCAAGTAACAAGCAACGCTCTCAGACAACAGATTGTCAACACAGAAGGTGAGTTGGTATAGCATATTAGAAAATGTTCCAAACAATAACACATACTTTTTAATCAAAATATGCATTTTACGGACTTGTTTTTCACTTCATATTGCCCATTTAATGGTTTGTTGTTGCTTATATAGATTTCAATGATATACCAGCATGTTATGTTGTGCAACCTATGAGAGATTATACAGGGCTTATTCCACAATAAAGCTTCATTTGTAAGCAACATTACATCTCCTGCAGTACAGCATACTTTGCACACACACTGTATAGTAATTTGTAAATAATGTTATGTAGGTACTAATGGGACCAATGTTGATTTCAGATGCAATAAGTAAATAAGTACATTGAAATGAGAATAAGGATTGAATTTAATTGTCAAACAAAAAGTGAGCAGCAGCAACGCATTTTGTAGTCATGATTAAATGGAAAAAAAAATGTACTGCTTTATTATCAAAACTTTAATCAATTCCTCAAAAATTGCTTTCATTCGCTTTTGAAGCTGGAAGATTGGAAAAGGAAGTGAAGCAGGTGCTGGAAGAATTTTCAGAAGAAAAGGAAATCAAGACAAGATTGCTGACTGGAAGACGAGTTGAACTCGCTGAAGAACTCAGTGAGAATGATTTTACTTGAAAACTTCTCAATGCCATTTTCCTGCGCTGTTGAGTGTTTGTGAAAGTGAAAGATCGCGGTTATGATTGATTTGAGTGTCACTGATATGATTGGTGTACATGTTGGCAGACTGAGAGACTGCTGAAGGAAGGATGGATTGTCAGATGAGGACTAGAAAGAATGTTACTTTCTATGTTTATGTATATTTGCCTGTTTGCGTATTTACTTTTTTGAGCCATCCTAATGTTGAGATGGCTTCTGTGTTTTTTGTCTGTTCTTCCATCGTCTGAATGTGTATCTCAATGGATTCTGTATTGCTATCTCTCCATGTGTTCCCTGTGTACATGTTGACTGTTTCTCCCCAAATGAGCGGACCATGGTATGCCCCCCCCCCCCAACCCTTCAACAAAGTTGTCCAGATTTGTCATTCGCGTGGAATATTTCAATCTTTGAACTGTTGGGTAATTTCAGTAGAAAGTACTTTCATTATTCCTGCTACATTTTTATGGTCCCTATTTCCTCCAGGAAGATACGCGTCAGGTGTGAATTCGCCTGATTTCCACAGGGCCTAGAAAGAATAACGAGGGACTGTGGGTTAATGTTTTTACATAGAATAGGGGTCACTTTCTGTCGTATAAGGGTTTTTGGAGGGGATCACTTCATTTCAACCAAAGATTTGCCAGCGTCAGAGAAGTTATCAGAAATTCACATACCTATAGTGTGTACAACGCTCAACACTTGCTGATGGCTCAGAAGAGAAGAAATGCATTTCAGGTAGGTACCTTGTTCCAGATACAGCAATAAGGAAATGGACAAAAGGAGGTAAGTTTGCCAAGCAGCGCCCTCTACCGTGTTACAAGCCTGTGTTGAGAAACTCAAATGAGCGTACAGGTCAGGAACGTTCATTCTGTCACTCCATTGGAGGGAGATTTTCATCAGGTATTGTCTATAAACAGACTGCCATTTTCAGAGACCTGTAATATGCGCATTTTCTAATTTTGTGGAATACTGATTTTCACAATCACATTTCATAACATCAGACTGTTAGGAGAACTGTTCCTCTGATCAAAGTTCTTGCTCAGTCCTTTGAGCACCAAAGTCAATTTTTGTCGCCTTCATAAAATGCACCCCAGTCAAATTTTTTCAGATTTTTGCCAAAATTTTGATGGAAAACTGTAGCCAATGACATGTGATGTCCATTTGGTTCAAAAATAATCAAAATAATTGCAGAAAAATCAGAAAAATTGGTAAAATTTTGCACTAAAATTTTGGTGGGAAAAATTACTACAGTCAAAGGGTTAAGCATTTAAGTCAAGTCTGCCATTGTAGTTGCATTTTCAACGTGAATACGAAATATTTTCTTTTGTAATAAAGTTGACATCCTTACATCACCATCATCAAGTTCAGGAATGAGTTTAATTTCACCTAACAACACCTGCCGTACACAAAAGCAATGCTTTCTTTTGGAGATTCCATGGAAATAGGTGGATTAACTGTAAGTGAGTTGGGCATGGCAGGTAGGATACCCTGTGCAGTTCAGGGGTTGAGCAAATTTGTGCTCCCAGATTTACATTGTGGTTAGAGAAGTTAGGCGAAGTATGTTCAGGGTTGCAAACAGGCAATACTCAATAATAACCAAGGGGGAGATTTAAACGTCCCTTGTAAAGTTAGGCAACACAATATATCTGTGATGGGTCTGACAAAGATTAGTTCCACATGCACAAAGATAGGCAGAATATTCATTTGCTGATGTTGCCTATTATGACAAAGTTAGGCAGAATATTCATTTGCTGATGTTGCCTATTATGACAAAGTTAGGCAGAATATTCATTTGCTGATGTTGCCTATTATGACAAAGTTAGGCAGAATATTCATTTGCTGATGTTGCCTATTATGACAAAGTTAGGCAGAATATTCATTTGCTGATGTTGCCTATTATGACAAAGTTAGGCAGAATATTCATGTGCTGATGTTGCCTATTATGACAAAGTTAGGCAGAATATTCATTTGCTGATGTTGTCTATTATGACAAAGTTAGGCAGAATATTCATTTGCTGATGTTGTCTATTATTACAAAGTTAGGCAGAATATTCATTTGCTGATGTTGTCTGTGTTGACAAAAGTTAGTTGCAACATTTATTTGCTGGTATTGTCTATTTTGAAAAAGTTAGGCAGAATATCTGGTGTTGTCTATTTTGACAAAGTTAGGCAGAACATTCATTTGCTGGTGTTGTCGATGCAAAGTTGGCAAAGTTAGTGCATTTATATCCACATTACTTAAAGCATCTGACCTTGGATCAATACCTGCAAATGAAGCATTTGCGGTACCGTTTCCCCATGAACACCTAGCCACATAGGCTGTGATGTTGAGCTCCATTCCTAAAGCAAAAGAAACCTTCGGCAGTCTTCTTCTGAGACCAATCCACTTACAGCTTGATGAAAGTCAGCAAGTTTTCTCTAATCAGTTAGAATTCCCCCAAGACTGTTCTTACCTGTACAAGGCAATTCTTTGCAACTTACATTCCACTATACAAAAGCTATCCCCAGCAGACGTATTTCCTAAAAAAAAATACCCATAGTGCATTGTAAGGAAAGTCCTTGAAAAGGAATTCTAAAGTCATACAATCAATTAGGATAACTTTACCAAACTCCTTAATAAATTTTATTTACTTAGAAGCGTTTCCTTTTGTGAGTGTGCTCATTCTCCTAGACATGTGATGTGTGTAAATATTATGAATGACAGGAGATCTCCATTGACTCCATTGGAAATCCTAATATGGTGCTTGTCTTAATCCTGTATTCCCTCCATGTTGTCTAAACCCCGTTGTTTTCCATATTGAAGTTAAATTGTTAATGCCATCTCAGCTACTGTTTGCGGGTTTTCCATTTTACATCTTCTGGTATGTGGAAGAGTCACGCAATGATTGAGTCTACTGTAGCAGTAATATTGGTGTTTTTACTTGGAAACTTTATCGTATCATTGATTCAGTTCTTTTTTCTGCCGATTGTTTTTCTTTTGAGTAAGTGTATTCATAGTCTGGATTCTCACGATTACCCGCAAGGTCAACTTATTGATTTCGACCGATCTAACCATCAGATTATGACCACTCCCCAGAAGGGATCGCATTTTCCATCGTTATGCTGCTTTGTTTGTTTTTGCCCAAAACAACCACAAGGATAAAATCCTGAGATGTACGTCATAAAATCAAAGCACTTCCAGTTTGATAAAAGTTTATTTATCACCAAATGATGAGATATTGATTTCTTTTATCTTCCGGGCTGATAATCCCACCTGACAGCACGCTCCCCCACCCTCCACTAGACAATAGACATCAAAATAGCAAAGCACACCGCTGGCAGACTTTCCAGACAGTAGGGAAAGACTGCTCCCATTCTGCCTGTTAAATATCCTGGATGGATAAAATACAATATTTAAAGCCAGTGCATTGATGATAGTATTGGCATGCTGTGTGTTTCCCCGTCTTTTCAAGTGATAAGCCTGTAGGAATAAGTCCTGATGACAAACCCTTGCTTACAAAAACGAAGGTTATTTTTTTTGAGATTTGCTGAGCTCAAAAAAGGAATTACAGCCACAAATGAATCAAAGAGGGGAACAAAAATGTTCTTACAATTCATTAAAGTCTCGGAGACCATAAAAGTGCGTCTACAGCAAATTTGAATGGTGTGAGATTTTGGACCACGGTCCAACTGCACTGAACAGTGTGTGGTCAACCCGGTGGTCAAAACACTGAAATTAATCGTTCCTTTACATTGGCTTGATCGGATAATTCTGTTAAAAAGCTAGCAAAAAGGATGGGATAATGTCCATTATATCCTTTCCGGCTGAGAAAGAGGAGGGAAAAGTCTGGTTTGCCCTCCCAGTGCAGAAAGAAATGCTAAGCTACTTATGGGAAAGTTATCACAAACAAAGTAATATGTACAGTGCCTCTAATGTAGGTAATAACAATCTTCTATCCATATATGATTATAGTAATAAGAAAATTTTTTTATAACCATATCCACAAACGTTAACATAATTGGAAGATGAGGTAATCTATGAGTTAATCTACATATGTAATGCAGGAACCTCTAGTATCTATGCCTGTGAAATAATTGATGAATTTTGAATCTCAAAGGGGAGGGGCTCAACAAATATACAAGTTATTGATTTGTTTCTGATAACTGGACAAAGCATAAGAAATTGTTTTTTATTTGAAAGAGAGAGAGAGAGAGAGAGAGAGAGAGAGAGAGAGAGAGAGAGAGAGAGAGAGAGAGAGAGGGGAACATGAATGCCTTTACACTTTACTGATTGGACCACAGTGGATATCTTTACAGACCACCATCGAGGCATTTCCATTTACCATGTCCCTTTGAACTTGATCTCTGAGAATGATTGATAGTCTACGCTTGAACTATCTCACGTACCGATGGTTGCCAGGAGAGAAAGGTCCCACCAAGAACTGATGGTGTTTTTATTTCTTTTAATAAAGTTTCCAAGTGTACATCTGAAATGTGTAACCTGACTCGGAAGGGCGAACCGTTATCCTTGCTTTGTGCACCATGTTCCTCTCTAAGGCTTTTGTACAGCATGGGTACTAAACACCATTCCCAGGAGATCACCTTCCAAATCTTTGTGTCCCAGCTGGGGTCTTTTCACTTTGTTCTCTATAACCTATACGACTTGAAATAGCATGTGTACTTTTATGCCAGTCTCTGTCTGTAGGTTTTTTCTGCAGCTCTCTGGCTCTTCACTATGTCAGTGTCCAGTTCTGGTGAGAAAATGTTAGTCGGCTGTTTGTTGTTGGGTATCTTGGCGGGGTAGAGCCAAGTTTGCTTTGTCCAACATAAATATTCCTAAACATAAACATATGTAAACACCTACATTTGGTATCTTGTATTTTCTCATATGAAAACTAATGTCAAATGATGTGTGATTCCATTATCCCACGCTGAAGTTGGAAGTACCATGGAGGTAGTAGAGTACCTCCATGGAAGTACTTATAATAAATGCAAAGGACTCAAATCAGCCTCAGATTCAGAAAATTGGAGTAAAAATGTTTGGATTCATCAAAACTTTTTATAGAAGATCAGAGTTGCAAAATCATTGAGGAATCTTGCTGTCACTGAGAATAAGTTGTTTTGCCCAAATGGAAGGAAAGATTTTCTGTATCAGAAAATAATTCAATGCTGTAGGTTAAAGGTCATGTTTTGATAACAGGAGGAAACAAAAGCCATTGCAAGTGAACCGATTGTGTGTTCAAATTAAAAAGTGTGAAAGAGTTGTCTTCAGAGCGTGGGAATTCAATCGTGCGGTCGGAAAAAGAAAAATTTCATTTGACGACTCGAAAGATACACAATCTCCCTTGTGGGCAGCTGTGTGTCTCTTTCACCTGTAGGTGTTGTCGGTTTCGCTATTGTGCAGCGTGACCAATGTCTTTTGATGCGCTGACCTTTCACATCACCTCTATCTCTCCTCGGCGGATTAAATTGAAAACTTCTCACGGCGATGTGTGATACATCGTCCCATCAAAGGCAAAGAACAGAGCCAGTGTTGATTATTGCTTCGAGCACACCCAATAGTGCCTATTGTGGATTCTTTGTTGTCAGGAGGTGTGAAAAAAATAAACACAAATAGAGCTTGGGTATATGACTTGTACTTTTTCAAGTTTTAAACCGAAAAGAGTATTGTATTATAAGATTAGAGGTAGATTTAGTCCATACACTTTGCAGTAGCTGTACCGACAGGTCATCTTCAAATTTCAAAAGTAGTTCATCTCTGCAGCAGAAAGGGCTGAACTTTTACGCAAACTAAGAGCTAGGGCTCATAACCTAAAATTTCTTTTACGGAGAAAATGCTACAAAGGTTCATATCTCATAGAATGAGCCCCGACTTTTATGAAATTCAATATACCGGTAAATCCATGATGAGCCCTGACTTTATGAATACATTATAAAACTATGACCTAACCAATAATGGGAGGAGTTACCATAGTTTAGCACTGCCCTCGCTGATCTGCAAAGCCACACCCATCTAGAAGAGACACTCCATGATACACGCCCCTTTTGGTTTAATACACTCTCATTTACACATTAAAGAGTCCCAGAATGCCGTTCACCCATGAGCCCAATTTTGTCTATATGCATGTGTAATTTGCCATCCGTTGGAGTAATGTCACTCCCTGATTTGTACACCAAAGTTAATGAAATGGTTTAAATTCTGAAGTTATGTTTCAACACAGTGTGTTTCTGATATTGTGAGGTCTTCAGAAAATAAAGTAAAACTTTATTTTGTGTGTATAGACACAGTAGCTTTCTGATTGAATTTGAGTAATTTTCATGGAATTAAAGTATCTCCCAACCTAGGTTGTCACTTTTCATCTACACAGATTGTCACATTTCACATACACAAGTTTGCACATTTCATCTACACAAGTTGTCATATTTCATCTTACCAGTTGTCAACACTTCATCTACACAGATTGTCACATTACATCTGAACAGGTTGTCACTTTTCATCCATACAGGTTGTCACTTTTCATCTATACAGGTTGTCACTTTTCATCTATACAGGTTGTCATATTTCACATTTACAGTATTTTCTGAAAGTGACACAATACAGTCAGGAATTCAAGTGTATAGGAATGTATGTGCTGTGCAGTCTGTATTCTAATGTAAGCAAAAAGGTCTATAATTCCAGTGAATTCTGTGTTCTCTTGCTGTTTATTTTTAGTTTGATCTTGACAATATCATGGATTACTGTACAATTTTTCATTTTAAGGTTCTATGCTTACATACAGAGACTGCTGATTTCCCAAAATGAGAAAAGAATAAATAAGCTATACAATTTCACTTCTAAAGGAAAAGACATTCCAAGTAGTCTTTACATGTCTTGTAATATATGGACAATTGACCGGTAGTAATTAAGGTGCAGTGCAGACATTGTTTCAGAACACTTGAGCATCACACACGAATGCATCTCCCTGATACTATTGTCCGTGTCTAAAAATACCTTCACGGCTCAACACTTCAACACTGTACTCACAGTACAGGGGCAGGTGTGTCTGTGTGTCTGCATGCATGCTAGTTCTGAGATCCCAAAATGTACTATAACAATTACAGAAACTTTTTTGATGAAGCAAGTTTTCATTTTACTGTATGTTGTGTCACTGTGTCCGAGAAATGCATCATTTGATGTGTTGAGAAGTGCAACCACCTGGTTAGCTTTCATGTCCCTCTGAGATTATGCTAAGTCAGAAAACAGGGAAAGCAGGAATGACGGTGATATATCATGATGTCTTTCCCTAAAAAGAGCAACGGAGCATTGTAGAGACCCATTAGGAAGTACATGCATGTCTATGAGACACCGGAGCCTACTTGGTGGGCTGGCCACCAATGAACAATAGTAAATTTGGCACAAAACGTTATTCAAATCAGACGGAATTACTTCCACAGTCACTTCCAAATGGACTTTAATCCTCAGAAAAGCACTATCCTGAGATGGAAAAAATGACTTTTGCAGAATAAGAACTACAATCAAGGGCATTTTGTCTTTTTTTTAGGAACGCTAAGCATCATTTAGGGCGAGTGAACAAACAGCTGAGGATAATTTGCAAGTCTGCAGGGAAAGTTACATCCCTCATGGGATTTTGGGCAGAGCCGTATGTTCCTGGTACCAAGCTGAAACTCTTGGTGAAGTCTTGTAAATGGCTGCTGCAATGTTTGTCAGCCTTTTGAAAACTATAAACCACCTATTGTAAGTGAAGTTTGCAAATCCTCAAAAAAGCCCAACAGCACAGTTCACCACATACCGGGTATTTCTGTTCCGTTTTACCTATCCTGTCTGTTTTCAAATTCAACTTGAAGGTGGATATGTAATTTTTTTCTTGACTCGCCTGCCACCACTGTTAAAGTGAGAAGTTCAGGGCATATAACCTCAAAAAAAACAGGGTACAGCTTTTCTCTCACTTTAACAAATCATCCATCACCGTTTCTGTCAGAATCGTAGAGTAGGAGTTCAGAATTTGGCAGATGTACATTTGAAACAACGCTGCTGCTAGCTGCCTCTGATAGATGGAAATAACCTGTTCAGCTAGCAAACTACAACAAGAACATTGTAACATAATGCATCAATATTTTCAATAGTCTGCTCTGGCATGCGTCACAAAAGTTTTGAGATAGCTGCATCAAAACAAGGCACAATGTATTAAACATGTGCTTCTTTTTTCCAAGAGGTTAGTGGTGAAATTTAAATTTAGTAACAAATTAGATCTATACTCTAAACAAACCTGCAGTACATATTAGCTGTCAAAATATCTTAAACATGATCAGTTTGCTTTGATATAGCATCAACCAAGTGTCTGTACCAGCAGTATGTATTAGTATCCATGTTTGAAATCTCAAATTCAATCAAGTCAGTATTGTTTTTAACTGGAATGCCTGGGACTGATTTACGAAGATGTCTTTGTCATGGACAGGCATTCAGCAAACAACATTGAACTTGACCGGAATACGATTAGGATATCTAAGCTGTGTAATGAATTTTGCAACGGTTGTTGACTCGGTACAATTAACGAATGTTAATTGAAGAGATCAACTCAGTAAGTCACATTCATTCTGTAAGAAATGTTTCATTTCCCTTGTGTCTCCTCATGTCTGCCCTGGTAAAGGTGACCAGGTTTTAACTAATTAAGGACCAGGCACCCATTGTTCTGCATTAATCAGCAGGGCAGAGGTGCCAAATGCTGATGTCTTCTTTTGTTTGTCTTAATCTGAAAATCTTGTAATTAAAAACCAAAGCATGACTTTCTCTTCTCAGCCTTTTCATGGATTTTCTTCTCATCAAATTCCAGCGGTTTCTCTGTTACAGCTCGGATGGTCTAGGGTTTTTTCATTACAGCTCTGATGGTCTGTGTTTTTTTCATTATCTAAAAGCCTCTTTTATTGGCTTCTTCATTTAAGCAGTGACAATGGATGATATTTTGCAGCATTTTAGTCAAAAGCATTCTTGTTCCTTCCCACATTGATTAGGCAAACACTGGCCATTACCCGTGTATCTGTTGAGATGGCTGGAACTGTGCTGTTGATCTGTCCAGACCACATTCTAACTCAGACTCATGGTTAGAGATTTGAAGTTTGACATGGCAGTCAGTGACAATACCCAGAATTACCCCCTCATATTCGACTTTCTTCCTTTTCTACAGTTATCATTTCAGCTATGGAGTGATTAAATGCTTTGCTAGCCAGTGTAACATTTCTGCCAGCTCTTGGCCTGATTACTTTGGTATAGCCAATGAGAGGAACACTGGTTGGTCACATTTATTGTTACACTACCCTCAGATAAATCAGTTTGTCTTCTGTGTTGTTTTCTTCCTCCCCTCTCTCCAACAACATCATCATCATCATCATCATCATCATCACCATCATCATCCTCATCATCATCGCACCTATATCACTTTCTCTACATCCATCTCCTCTTCCTGCCTGTATTTTTTGTTCACAGTCTTTCCGGCTCACACCGCTGATTACTGTGTTTTGACAAATATTTGCTACAAAACACCCGGAGTTTTCTTTCAAATTCATTAATCAGGCAGCTAGTGCAATCATCCAAATTGCCGCGACGACTCACAAAACCGATGATGTATCTTCATCTCAGTTGGAGCCGTTCTAGTGCTGTTTCATGCAGCTCTCAGAACCACAACAAACAAAATCTTCAATAAGGGGAAAATGAGACGTCTGTCTGTCTGTCTGTCTGGGGCCAAGAAATCAACTGATTGTTGCCTGACCAGAGAGAGAAACAATTCAAAATGGACACCAATTGTTTCATTCTACAGGAAAAAAGGGTTCCAGGATTGGAAATGAATGATAGCATAGCCAATTACAGCGCAATCGGCATGGGAGTTCATAGACAATGTGTTTTGATTACCAGGGCACTGCTGAACCCTAAGTGGCAATTAGGCCAATTATTGGATTTGTAGATCAGTCCCATTCTGCGTCTCCTGGTACCAGTTCCTGCTTGGTCCCTTTCTGTTGTTTCCTCATAAAAAAAAAGACAAGAAGACTGAGCGTGTGACAGCTCCCACCCTATTCAGGTGCCTTGTCGGCAAAAAGGGAAAAGAAATTGACCGTATATGATGAAAGAGGAGTTATACACATTTTGAGAGAGCCAGGTGCTGATGAGCGTGTGAGATTTTTGAAAGCCATGAGTAAAACTTTTGATAATCAGCTGGCATGGTTATCATTATCCTATTTTCACATTAAGGAGTGAAAATGCTTTTCTCATAGGTAGAATACAAAGACGCTATATGACAGTGAATAAATATTGGATGATAGAACCAGTGTTTTAACCATTAAGTGTAGCCAAGGATGTTACGGAGAGATGGGAAAGCAATTGTAAGAGCACTAACAAGGGAACTTCAGAGATCAAAATTATGTAGACTTGTGTATGCGTGTGTGGCCAAAAGCACAACTTTCAGTTCTAATTAGCAGTAGCAAATGCTTTTGTTTCGCCTGAAACCAAAAAAGCTGACAGTAGTGAATGAGAAGTTGGCCGTTCTTGAAAAGAGCGGGTAACCTGATTAAGGGATTGACCCACCACAGGGACTGCAAATTGTACTGGCAAGGGTACTGGCCAAAAATGATTTCATTGGTACTTCAGCATCTTGTCCTACATTACAGATTGTACAAATGAAAGGTGAATCTTGAAAAATGGCGTTGGTCTTATTCCAAATATTTGTTGTATTTGCAAATTTTGCCATGTGATATGTGATACAAATTCTGTTACTGTAACACTGGTATTATTGTCGGGAATGCCAAGTGGAGTGTGCCTGTTCTGTCCTCATTGTAGCATTCAAGTAAAGAGTTGACACATGTTGTTGTATGGATCTCACTGTCTGTATGGCCATGTTTGCATGGTCAGTGATCAAGAAATGTATTACTCTAGTTGGTAGCTCTGTCTCGGCATTGTGAACTACTATAGCCTTCAACAAGACGCAGAGCTGCTCGCAGAGCTAAGTAGTGAGATGATATTCTGGACAAATACCATGGAATATCCATTCAACAGACAATTGGGAGTAAAATTATTGAATCAATTACAACAGTAATAATAATTCATTCAAAAAACATGCAATTTTGCTTTTACTTGGGAGATGACTGCATTCAAAATTCTCATTCTCAATGACAGTCGCATAGCTTAGATTTTGAAATATAAATCTTTGAATATCAGAAGAAAAGCATTAATAAAGATACTCATGTCTACTAAATCTGACGAGCACAGAAAATAAATTTTCAATTCTAGATTTGGTTAATACACTTTGCACAATACGTTTGCATCCTACTGTGTGGTGTTTGTTAGAACTTCTCATGTCAAGGCAGCTGTTTCGATACATAAAAAAAAACGGCAAAAAACACCAAGAAAACAAACAATGCTAGCCTGCTGTGATTTTAGAAATTAGATTCAATTCTAATGCTAAATGTCATGGACTGGCCTTTTCAGGCCGGCAAGGGAATGTTAGGAATGCTCCGTACCTTGAACGGCAACCACAAAGACAGTGTCTTTAAAGAGGATCCCAGCAGGATGCTACGTGGTTGAATTTTTGTTTTAAGTAGCCTAATAGATTTCACAAGTTGGAAAGGAAATATCTCCTGATTGCAGGAAGAAAGGTGCCAATTGGTTTTTACTCTGACTACGGAAACATGCTGAGTTCTCTTATAGTCCAGGAATCTTCCGGATCCGATGCTTCTGATCCATTCCCTGTTCAAGAAACATCGATAACGGCAAAATTTGTTTTATCATGAGCCAGAAACATCTTGTGTTTGTGATTTTAGTGACTGTGCTAGGACTTTCTAACCTCTACTAGTTTGTTTTTTGTTGTTTACTTGAAACACGCTGCCTTTTATTTCAAGTCGCCATGTTTGGAGCATGCCTGCCAATTGTGCCATTATGGAAACGATGAGGGTGAAATTACCATTGCTACTTGCCAATAAACTCTTGATTGCTTACCAAGAAACTGTGAAGGGAACTTCCTTTTCACAACTCCAGCAGAAACTCATCAGTTCATCTGTTTTAAGTAAACTTTGTTTGTGACTGAAACGCTCAGCCAGTAATTCACATTTGTCCCCATAGATCAAATATAGTGTTTTTCTGCGGTTTTCACATTTCTTCTGTACTCTTCCAAATCCAACATTTTCATTGCACCCTCCCTTGCCTTTGAGAAACTCCCTTCCCAATCCCATCATCCCTGTCTTAGAGTCTTAGCAATATCCCTTGTCTATCTGACACTCTTCCAATTTTTACTGGCGGTTCTCTCTTTTTCTTGACCGATGTAGTCCTCAGTCAAATTTTGCCTTATTACTTTTACGCTACCATTCATGAGACAATAAATGCCTACACGATGCATTGTTTCCTTTTATTCACAGTGTGGCATTGCATCTTTTTTGTGTAACTCAGTGGCAGGATTTCAAAAGGGCTCTGACCAAAATCCATCATCCCTTCTGTCACCTCATTTTGAGCTTCCTGAATAACCCACCAGCTAATGGCGCTGTAAAATTAACAATTACCTGTTACCATGGGCAGAGCATACCACACGTATGTGTTAGTCAACATTGACCCAACTGAAGACAGTTACCTTGTGTAGTTTATCAACTTGTCACTTTCCTTCCAAACCCATCTCCCTCACAACAATCACATAATTCTAACGATAACATATCCATACACACACTAGCAAACTCAGAAGGACCCCTCCCTGGATCTTAAACTGCTATCATGACATCCACATTAACACATGTAATTAACCAGTTTTGTGTCCGCTTTTGTCTCCTTTTTTGACAGTTTTTCACAGCTTCAGTTCTCCGCCGGGAAGAAACAAAAAGCAACGGCCAATCAAATCACAGCAGGCTATCACATTAACATGTCATAAGAGCCCCATTTACACTTCAACAGAAACATCTCCCAAAAAAACACCCTGCAAAACAAGAAAAAAAATTTCTTAGAATCAAATCTTCTTTCATTAAGTAAGATCCATGTATTTGCTATAAATATGCAAGGAAGAACAATTTATTATGATCATGTTTTGAAGTTCCGAGTAACAAATGCAAAGAAAATCAATTTCCAAGTGGTTGTGTTTGTATAGCTATCCTTTTCTCTGTGCACTTGACTTTACCGCTCAAATTCAAACAGTTCCATTCTCATATCAAGGTTCTTTTACTGCTTTGCCAATTTCTAAGGTGGCATGTATAATTCATCTCTCTTTCCTGTGTCTGTTTGTCTGAGGTTGGAATGTGGCAACTAAGTGTGTATAAAAGTTCACAATGAGACGCTTGCTACAGACCTTGAAGTAGTGACATATGGAATTGATGCGTTTGCCATCGAGCCAAATATAATATATATGTCTATTTCGCTGGTTGCTCACAACATCTTGAAAAGATCAGAAGATAAAACAATACAATACAAATAACCAATATTGCTATGAAATGTATGTTTTCACATTAATCGCAATACAGTATGATTCTGTCAATGTTAATGGATGTAGGATGGCTATAGCTCTTAATTACTGACCACAGCAGGTAGCAAATTTGCGGCAACTTTTTGTAGCTAAAAAAACACCAAAACATCCATGCAAACAGGAAGATATTTGCCTGTAGGGAACCAATTGCACATCAATTGAGGGCTGGCAGGGTGCAAGATTTGGAGAGAAACTGAGAAAAACTTTGGATTGGAATTACCAACTCACCGGTTGATTGTCAGTGTGCTTTTTATGTCTGGCATGGGACCTGCTGGGCCCAGCAGGTAGCATGCATAGATACAGCTACAATACAAGGAAAAGTTGAATGGTTGTAATTAAATCAACTTGCAAAATCCTTGATCTTTGGGAAACCATTCCATGGTAAAGGTACACCTACTTCATTAAGGAGAGATACAAGTGCTAATTTTGTACTTTTGAGGGGAATAAAAAGAGGGAAAAACCAAGCGAATAATAGGGTCATTCAAGTTGGGTTAGGAAACTTGTCTCTTCTTGCATTGTGTTACCTGATCCAGAAACTTGACAAAAATGGCTGATCGTTCTTCAGTTGATAACTTCCGTAAACTTCTCCCAGGAAAGCCGGGTCTCTACTGCCAAAAGTTTCTGTACAATACGCAAAGGATGCACACGTGCATGCTTTGAAGGCAAACTATGGGGTTTTTTTTGTCGGAATACGATGACTCTTGCTGGGTTTAGAGGATATCAGCTGCAGATTTCTTGCTGGGCCATGGGCTCATGCTGATCTGTAGAAAATGTAGAAAGTACAAAAGTGTTTGCAGAAATCAGCGGTGGGTACTCTAATTAGGCAGAATTAAGATTGATTGCCCTACCTGCAGCTCTGGATGTGGCCTTTCTGCCTGCTAGGTTTGTTAGTTTATATCAAGGGGGGTTTGAGAAAACATAACTGGGACCAGATGAGATTTCTTAATTAGATTGACAGTTTAGCGGCTTATTTTGTACATGAAGGTGTTGTTCCAAGTTTTCAAGTTTGGCAAATTTAAAATATGTAACATTTGTCTTTGGATCACATTTTTTCTATGAAAGCAATTTGATCCCGTCAAAGGTTTGTTAAAGGACAATGGCAGTGTATTAATTGTCTTTTACAGTTGGCACATGCTCACAACAACAAAACAGGCAAATTTTTCTCCACACAGTTGCCATCACCACCTCGAGGGTATGAGTGAAGCGTTCTTTGGAATCAGGAAACCTCACTCCTGCATTGCACAAATCAAAGGCCTACTTGTATGGTAGACTGTACAGTAGCATTTTCAAAGCATTTGAAACTTTCTGTTTTATTGAAAGAAAGAAAACATTGTGCAGACAGAGGGAAGTAGGACAGAAATGAGTGTTTGTTAGCAAACTCTCTTTCCTAATGTTTGAAGATTATAATATAAAATGCAATGCATATTTATCTTCTTGTTTTCTCAATGCCAGAAGATGTAAGCTCAAATAATTGAATTTATGAAGAGTTCGATTTTTGCAGCAATGGTCATGTGATTTGAGTAACCTGTATGTAACGTGCATGGGTTTCAATAGAAAAGGGAACTTTCTCTAATAAAATAACTTGAAGCTGTTATTAGGTCTTTTTTAAAAGTTCAAATTTGTACATAAAATTCAAATTTGATGGGAGATATTTTCACCGTCATCATGAAACGTCAGGTTAACAACTGCATATTGGTAAAGAAAACAAAATGTGTACAAAGGAATAATCTGAATGGTCTTTTGTCAGGGAAAGGTCGCCCTCAACAGCAAAGAGTATCTGATCTTTTGTTTGCTGAATGACCACACACTAGAAACTACTACCTTCATTATAGTTCACCATAGTGCCACTACCTAATCAGTTGTTGCTTGCTGCAGAAGCTATCTAACTGACAAGTGTTGTGTGATGAATCTCTATACCAAGAACACTGGTATAAAAATGCAGAGAACACTTTTTTCAATGATACCTGATCTCATTTTATGTAATATCTTTACTTAATGAGGAAAAGAAGATTGAGAAGAGTCCAGCTTCAATTTGTGGCATGGTAGTACCATGAGAGGGTCCATTTCTCTAGCATAATAGTCTACAAACTTTAGGTAAAAGCTCTGCAATGCTACTACAGCTACCAAAAGGGTTGCACGGTCTCAGAGTCATACTATCTTACAGAAAATTGTGACAGAACAGAACATATTCAATCTGTGTTTTACTAATTTGCTTCTTGTTTTTGGCTGTTAAACATAATAGCTGTGTGGAAATTCAGAACTTTTCACTATTTTCAATGTGAAATCACAGATATTAGTGAGTGTATAAATTTCTTCAGGCAAACCCCTGAAGAAGTTTTTATGTTGACGTGTGTGGAGGGACTGTCAGTGGTATCAAAAATTGCTACATGCAAAGGAATGTTCGGTAGAGTTAGGCAATATGGCATTGTCTTCCACTTTGATTAGTTTCACAGATCATGCTGAGTTAGGCAATGACTGCATGAGCACACCCTCATAAGGTGCATTACTGTGTAGCCTACTGAGTGTTGCTGTCCATGCAAGCTGGTTGCACCCACCTGCTATGTCTCAGCAACAAAACGGCGCCTGTGTTCAGCTCTGTGCACCTTATCCAGCACAATCAACTGGAGGCAGAGTGCCATTTCAACTTCCCTTACAAATATGAAATCATTTTCATGGCATTTATATTCTTTTGGATTTCCTTCTTTCACAAGATACAATTATAATTTTGATGATAGGCTGTTGTAATACTGGAGGAATATAAACTTCAGTACAGCTGACGAGAGCTGGTTGCATTTCATGGAAAGTTGAGTTGAGCTGACAACATTCACACACTCTGAAACAAAAGCAGAGACACACACTGCTCTAGATAGGGTGACAGAGAAATGACAATATTCAAGAGTGGTCAAATTTATTGCAACTGGAGAGACAGTGATCAACACATCTGTAATAGTAATGCTATGTGTCATATGTCAAGAACCGCAGATACCGTTTGAATGCACCAACAAAAACTGGTACTGTCAGATCCGGAACAACATGGTACGCAACACCTGCATAAAACTTCATTTCCAGAAAGGCAGTGTATTAAAGGTGAAATACCAGTATGTACTTCAATCACTGTAGAGAGAAGGATTATCAACAGCTCACTATCAGATACTCTCAGGGAACCATTTCTATAATATGTCTTTGCTGTTTGTTCTGGAGCTGTAATTTGATAAAATAACAACCACAAACAGGAAAAACTCCTCAAGAAGCTTGCTCTCTGGCTCCCAGCTCAATAGGGTATAAAAAATCCACTGATACGGCTGATATTATTTAGTTTGGTCACATGCCCCTCAGTGTTTTCGTTTAAGAAAAACTCCAGCTGGAGTGTGGGGGAGGCTCCACACATCTGAAGAGGTCATGTTTGGGTCGCAGTATCACTTCATCATTTCAAATTATTTATTTCCTTTTGGCAAATATATGAGGATATACTTCAAACAGTCTGCGATCTTTCATTGTCCTCTGTGGGCAGAGGACAGTTTTGACTCAAAAACATGGAAGCTGGCAATTAAGGTCGTATGCACCTCAAAAGTGAAAGACTTAAACTTTTGCTCAAACTTTCCTCAAGGAATCTTTCAACCGTTCTCTTTCAAAATCAACAATAAAAAATCAGGGGTCAAATTTTGGTACTAGAGAAACAAATAACCCAATATTTATGGATATTTAAAATTCAAAATGGCCGCCATCCCTGTGTTAACTCTATGGAGAAAAATAAAATTTTCGAATTTCGAAAAACTAAGCCAGTGACCAACAACTTTAAAATGAACCCCAACAACTGGTATATCAGGAAAGAATTGTAAAATCAAAACTCTAATTTTTCTTATGTTGAGTTGCAATATTGAATTTCACAAATCACCAAATTTGAAGTAATTTGCCTCTCCAATAATCCCAATATTTGCACTGTGACCCCAGATCTGAACTTGATCATGAAAGAGAGTGATTTCTGGGCAAGGATGGGGCATAAGTTTAAAACTGTTTAATTACAAGTTGGCTAGCACACTACAACATTACAACAGCACCAGTTTAGACTTTGAAATTTAAGTCAGTTTTCTCTCATACCTGGTGGTATATCAGTCAAGACAAAACCTACAAGAGTAATGATAGTATTATCTGTTCTAACACTCAGTCACAAATTTAACTCACAGCAGAAACAGTAAACGCATATGGACAAATATCTGAGCCTTTGAGCGTGAGAGACAAAGAATTAATTAATAGTGACTATTCAACTGAAAATGCACAGGTGTGCGCGGAAACATTCCACAATGGAAGAAGATTTACAAGAAATCAAAGCAGATTTGAGCAAGCCAGGGGCCTGCATCGGCAGAGAGTAGTAGTGTCAATATTTTTGAAGTGAAAAGATTGAACCGCCCGTGATTCATTTGGAATAAAATCACTTCACTGCTAAATACTGGGTCAATCACATCAACGCTTATGTTGATAACAAAATGCGGTAATATTGTGCCATAAATAACTCACACAGAGTGGATTGCCAAACCGTTGTTAATTAATGATATTCACAGACATGGAGGCTTTTTGTTGGCCAGGTTACTTGGAGTGGATTACGCCTGTCAGAAAAGACATTATTTATGAAGATGTCAAACGCAAACGTTGAAGTACTTTGTACCGGGACAAAAATAAAGTTGATGATTTCTTGGGTGTTTTCAATATTTTGTACGACATTGTGGGGGCAAAATGACAGGTATATAGTAGAGTTGGCGTCGTATGGTTCAGCAAGTCTTTATACTTGCGATGGAAATAGAAGGCTCTATTTGAAACTGTTACCACAAAAAACATTAAAAGCCTCAATATTGTTCAACTGATGTAGTACAAACAGTTGCTTGTCAGCGTTAAACCAGATGTGATGTTAGACCGGATAACGTTCTGTAGTTTTTGCACGGCAATCATAAATTTGCAAGGGGGTAATCATGGCTTCACTGAAGTGGAATGCTGTACGCATACGAGCTGCGGCTTAATGGAGGTGTGAATCGGTAAGGCTTGATGGTTTCGTGCAACAGGTGTTAAGAACACACACGCACACTGCCAGTCATCATCGACACTTCTCACGAAATGAACTCTTGAAACATAATCCACCCTGGTCGTAAAACAAACACTTTGGGAAACATTTTGTGAAATATCCTTGCTTTGTAAAGGCAAAAATAGAAATGATATTTCATCTGGTTGTTTGCATGACTCTTAAACCGGTCAGATCTAATACATGGCTGTCAGAACCTCTCCCAGCAGATTACAGTTCCCTATTATCTTACTGACTTTAATTGAAAGCCTGCAAAATTTTTACCAACTTGCAAATCATCTTCCACAATTCGATTTGATTTGTATTCTGTGCAATGCCAGTCAACAGTCTTACTGTGGTTGTGTTTTTGAACTACTATAAAGGTATTAATTATTCTCTGGGATTTAATTTCACTTTTTTTTGCTGAAACATGAAATCCGCTAAGTTAAATCCAAGTGAAAATGGTGAATAACAATAGAATCTATTGTCTTACTGGCAAAATCTGTGAAATTAAATCCCAATGAAGTCTCAAACATCAAAATAGTGAAAATACGGCTAGTTTTCAATCGGGTTTGAACCCACAACATACGGCATCAGTCGCCTAGCGGAGAGGCAGCAGACAGAACCGCACGGCTAAATCCCCACTCTCAAAAAAGAGTGGTTCAATAGCCGGCTAAGTTGTTACATTTTTCTGACTGAGACCGCTACACACGTTGTAGAGTTCGTGACACACTCACGCACGTACACTCACTATCACACATCACACACACAAACTTTATCGAAGCGAAGCAATGAATACAATGCTATAACTGGGCGAACGAGTAGTCTCGGGGACAATTCTGTCCACCAGCAGAACTATCAACCCAGGGTAGAAAATACGGCTAGTTTTCAATCGGGTTCCAACCCACAACATACGGCATCAGTCGCCTAGCGGAGAGGCAGCAGACAGAACCGCACGGCTAAATCCCCACTCTCAAAAAAGAGTGGTTCAATAGCCGGCTAAGTTGTTACATTAAATTAAATTTAAATCCCTGTGAAAATTAATGATTTTACAGTATCAAAATTACAAAGCTACCAGTGACTATTTTGAATTTTAAGTTCTCATAGTTTTTAAGATTTCACTGTCCCAAATGAGACTCTACACAATGCAATAGGTAGCAAAGTAATCAATTTTCTTCAGTTGTTTCACTGGTGTTTCAAAAAGAAATGAAATTAACCTGTGATGTATACACTCAGTTACAATCATATACTCTATCTTTATGGGTCACACAAGGAGTCATATTACTTTGCAAAAGCACGTTGAGTTTATTCGATATTTAAGGTAGAACGTGCCTCAGGGACAGATATTCGGACTCTCAAATTTTTTCAATTCTTTATGATCTACTGCTTGTGGGGGAGCTCAGTTTAAAGCTCTTGGTGAATGAAAGAAAAAACTTTCACCGTCTTAGTTTTTAAAAAATCAAAAATTTGATTTTTCTCCATAGAGTTGACGCATGGATGGCGGCCATTTTGAATTTCAAATATTGCAAAATGTTGGGCAATTTGTTTCACTAAGTTACAAACTTTTCACGGTGACCCCAATTTTTGTTGTTTACTTGGTAAGAGAATGGTTGAAAGTTTCATTTAGGAAAGTTTGAGTAAAAGTTTAAGTCATTCACTTTCGAGGTGCATACTACCTGAAGTATGGTGCATCTGGCTTATAGTTAAGAATCGTTTAAAATGGCAAATGATGTAATGTGTAACAGTAATGTGTCAAGGGACTAGAATAGAGCATAAAAATCATAGAGTGTATCACTATATAATTGTCTAAATTGATAAAATGTTGTGGCATCTTCCTCTGAGTGAGGGCAAATAACAAGTGGTGGTGGTAGGAAGACAAATGAACATCAAAGTATCGCCATGGTGACAACGGCATTTAGTACAGTACGTGATATTTTGGCACCCTGTCGGCACAAACAAGTAATTTAAGTCAATTAAAATGACTCAATCGTCTATCTGCACGTGTTGTCTGCCACCCACTTGAAGTCTGATCCGGTAGTGTATTAAAACTTTTTTAACCTACAGCAAATAAATGGTCAAACCATAATGAACAACAACACTCAGAGTATTCAAATAGCTTTGGTATCCTTCAGAGCAGGCAGGCTTCCTCGCTAAGATGAAATGAAAAAGTTTTCAAATCTGGTGCAGTTTTCTCAAATTGTAAGAGCACTCATGTACCATAGACAGTAGAGGGTGGATTTTCCCTATACTGTCTACGGTTTAACACATTTTATAAATATACTAACTCAATTATTCATGTATATTAATTATTCGCTGGATTTACTTGAAGTATTTTCATTGATAGATCAAATCTGCTATATAAATCATATCAAAAATGTCAAATTATAAATTTTATTGTTTTAAGTGGCAAATTGGTGACTTTAAAGCTGAACAAAAAGTTCTCAGATATCAAAATTGAAATTAATTCCCAGAGCACTTATTAAAGAAAGTTTTCAAGGTTTCAAAATGTAAGTGTCTATGGTTTAGCAGCAAATTGATGATGTTTAACCCTTTGAGTGCTGTATTGTTTCCTACCAAAATTTTAGTGCAACATTTTACCAATTTTTATGAACTTTTCTGTAATTTTTCTGATAATTTTGGGCTAAATGAACACAATATTTCATCAGCCACAGTTTTTTATCAAAATTTTGGCAAAAATCTGACAAAAATTGACTTAGGTATATTTTATACACGCGACAAAAATTGACTATACCGCTCAAAGGGCTAATATGATGTCTGCTATGTTTATGATCTAAAAGCTGTGCACATTTTTCCAACTGAAAACTTACCATCTACAGTATTTCTGGATCTACAGAGCATGAAATAAACCATATAGAAATTAGACTACACTGTTCATGGTCATCTGATTGCACGGTTGTGGGGTTACATGTGATAGTTCTCTGTTTCTTTTCTCCAGTAAAATTCATGCTGATTTTAATGATCACTGTGTATTAATATGGATCAGAACACATTTGCATAAAAAAAGGGAAAAAGACAGGAAAATTAGGGATCTGTGAAATACCACATGGATTTTGCTCATTTGTGATTTGAAATGTCCGCAGGCAAGAGATAGCAATATACATGACAATATCAGGCCATGCCATCAACTGTAAAGTCTTAAAAAAAGGGGCGATACAAATATCAGAGTGACCCAAAGATTCAATGTATCATTTGCCCGATGGGAAAAAAAATCCTGCGATTGGGATAGTCATTGCTTCGTAAAATGTTAGACACCCATTAATTTGGTAGGTAAATGTCTGGGCTGTGCCTGGCAATGTGACGTGCGTGCTGAAACTGCAACTGTATGTTTCCCAGCCACTGTTGTCAAGTGGACAGTTTTGATTATGTTGAAGGATAGACATACTGATTTATAGCTTCATGGGGAAAAAGAGCTACAACTTGTCCTTGGAGATCTTGGCAAATAATCTCAGGCAAGATCAGTCCAAGATATTCACCAACTTCATTTGTACAGTGCACGCACCAAGCAAACAGTACCTCTGACAGCAGGTTATCTCTTCAAGGTGTGCGGGGCCCCTGACTCGGCTCAGTTGATAACGTGTTTCACTGCCGATTGAGATCAGTAACTGAAGAGAGCTAATCACTTATCAGTGTAGAAAAGACACTAAATCTTGCTGAGAAGACATTTTACAAGCTGTATTGGGCACTAAACATTTCATCAGTCCAGGTAATCTTATCGGCAATAGGGACTTGAAAAAGGCGAGAAGTAGGTGGATCAGGCAAACATTGTAGCAACCAAGTTTTTACAATGCTACTGTGGCTAGCTGTAGATCTAGTTTCCCTCCCAGATGGTTCAGCTCTCACTGTAAGATATATTTCTCAGTCAATAGTGGGCAGGTTGTTTGGCCTATTTCAAAATGAAACTGCTTTCTCCGTGAAGCCAAGACCATCAAGGGGTACCCTGGTTACATGTTGTACAACGTTTTGCTGGCCCTAAGCGGTAGCTATGCATTCAGAACAATTTAAGGACATTAAATTTTGCCAAGTGGAATTTGTGTTTTATTCTGTCATAAACTACGGACATTGATACTTTCTCGTATAGCATCTTGCTATTGCTTCATTAATGAGCTTATCCAGGCCATGGTCCCTCAACAAAGATCTTGCTATGTATTGATAAAGTGCAAGTAATTTGTCCGTCAAACTATGTTTGGTTTTATCAAAATCACTTTCGGCTCATCAGCTGCCATGGAAAACTTCAAACAGAAGGCAACACTGTATTGAAACATTATGGGGATACCACCATGTCTCCCTGATTCAGGTTCAGCATCAGGTGCACTGATTTATATCTCAGCAGAGTTAGGCGTCTGCGGCCCGTGTGCGGCGTGCCCAGTTAGGCGAAAAATACCTGTCGGCCGACCTTGTCTCCAAGGCAGGGGCGGACTGCGTAGCAACAGTAAGTGTGGGAAAACCAAACAAAGCTGTGGAGTGAAAAGACTGGCAAATATTTGCAGAGATTGACTATGCAAATGCCGGCACTTCAAGTGGTTATGAAGCAAGCTCTATAACGGCTTGATCCGATGTCCGTTACAAGGCAGGCGACAAGTAAAACACTATTGACAGTGAAACACAGATTTGCACAGTGAACGCTGCTAGCTGTGTATTGATATGGGAGAAGGGCCATTTAAAGTAAATTGTTGGTTTAGCCGTTTTTTCTATCATAACTTATTCATGACGCTAGACATTCTTTCACTCTAGGCACATGTGACGGCACGTACGATAGGTTCAAACAACCATCATTATTTTGTCATCGGTGGAATTTCTTATAACTTTAGACATGTCAAGCGTCGGTAGCTGTAGGGGGGCATAAAAAATGAAAACAAACCATTGACTAAGATTCTAGTTAATCATTTCAACGTTTGTAATTGCAGCTACATTTATTTTCCCAAATTTTTGTACAAAAACTGATTCATTTGGCTTGTTCTTACATCTCAAGGGTGGTATAGATATGAATTTACTAAACATTTTTAAACACTTACAACATTTTTGCATATTTTAAAAAAGGCAAACAGTTAAATGCCTATCGTAGCATATGGTCCTCTGTGAAACAAGTAATCTTTCAAAGAATGGATTTATAAAATACAAAACGATATATATGTGTCAAAATATTGCCAACAATTTTTGGCGGGAAAAGGCTGTCGGTTAAAGTGCGAGCCGTCTCCTTACATACCTTTAATGTGTGTCTGTGTGTCAGTTAATGTGTTAGAAGGTAATTCATCAAGCTGCAGAAATCAATAGAAATGTAAAACGATAGGCTAACGGACTGGCCCATCCATCCAGTAGTTTGTTTTCTGACAAAAAATCAAACGATCCACAAATGATGACAGTTTAGTTTTTGTAGTTTGGTGGACAAGGGAGGCTTTGTGAAGAATTCTGTGAAGTAATTATAATATCATATTCACTAGAGTAACCAAGTGGCGGTTCGTGTTTGGTCGGGGAGTATTAAACATTATGTCTCTCAGCCATGCTGACACAATGAAGGATGGCAGAGTATGGTTTTTTTACTACTGCTGATGAATATAAACAATGTCTTTTTAGCATCCGGAACTGAAAGATGTGATGACAGATAGGTGACTAAATTGTAAATAACATATTGTGCATATATGTATGTCCAGGATATATTCCACCACATGCAAGATTCAAAATCAGCTCTTATCAACACGCCATTTTCTGTGATTTGACATTTTTACACATATTTTGATTTTTTTAAAACGAACTTTTTAGTACTAGTTGTATGTGTACAACTGCTAATGTGTAATTTTTATTTTTTGTTCAAAATTTAAATTGACAGGAATTATAAGTTTCTATTTCTTTGATTTTTCTGATTTCCGATTAAATTTTGCGTATTTCTGTGACTGGTGGTTTTTGAAATATTTTACCAAAGGTTTCAAAGTGTCCGATGCCAAAGGTGGCCTAAACCCTTTGAGTGCCTTTGAGCAATTTTTGTCGCCCTTATGAAATATGACTCAGTCAATTTTTGTCAGATTTTTCCCAAAATTTTGATTAAAAGCTGTAGCCGAAGACAGTTGATGTCTATTTGGTCTAAAATTATCAAACAAAATACAGAAAGAATCTTGGTAAAAATGTTCCACAAAATTTTGCTGCGAAAAATTAAAGCACTCAAAGGGTTAATTGGCCAAAATTTACTTTACTTGGTACATCATATTAAAAGTACCCTGGTTTAGAGAGTTCTGAATCGCAAGGTAGTGAGAGTAGCTAATCAATTTGTTGAGTAACTTCTATAGAAATTCCATATAACTTCTATAGAAATTCCAGCCAAGCAACTTGAGTCAAAATCGACTCGTGAGGCCTGGTGAAAAATTTGCGAGATTGCTATGGCCATTCCAGCGGAGACTGTCGCCAGGTAGGTGATGACATGACTCGGTTGCTCTTCACCCTACACGGTGAAATGGAATGTAAAAAGTGGCCCCCAAGTGTTGATAGACGTGTGAAACGGCATTTGGACAGAGATCAAGATCAGCCACGCACGTGGGGGAAGTGTTGCCATGTTTGGAAACTCTCCATCAACAAAACCGCTAAATGGTCTTTAATTTCGGGCCGCTATCTCCTTTTCTAATCTCTGGACATAACTACCGGTCAATTTGAGAGTGACACTCTACTCTTGATCGTAATCTTGGAAGGTCAGAGAGGAAAAACAAGGAGGGGATCTGTTTCCCTGCGTCTTATCGACCGACAAAATAACTCTTATCGTGCGGAGAAGTCGCTGTTCGCGATAAACACCGGTAATGGTTTGCATGCTCGGATGAAATTTAACACCTGTAACCGGTTCAGCTTCTTCGAGATTTTGTCCGACATTGCTGTCAACTAAAGATAAACTTTGTCAAATCATTTGCATTTTCTAACTTCCGACACTATTGTCACACCAGCGCCTGTTTTTCTCATGAACTGTAAAGATGAATAATGTGATTTCTCATTTCTCATGAAAAGTTGTTAATGAAGACTCCGACAAACTCGCCAAGTTAAAGGTGAATAAAGCAACTTGCAAATTATGCAAGCTCTTCTCTTTTCTACAGAGACGAGTTTTGGGGAAAATTACCGAAATGAGGAAATTCTGTGATTCTAAGATTTGTTTTCATGAAGTGGGTGAGCCAAGGTGCGTAAGTCATTTAAGTTGTCCTTTGGAATGAAATATTAAGTACAACAAACCAAAAAAATAATTGTTTCGAAGCTTTTTCGTCTGGGGTGTCCTATGTCACCTTGTCTGAGGTCATCTTTCAGTTCTGTTGCACAGTTAGGTGACTGGGTGGTTCAAAGCAACAGGTGGTTTTCAGTAAAGTTAGGCAAGCTGACTCTTGGGGCCACCGGTAAAGCAAGTTAGGCAAGTTCCTTTTGCAAGTATCTGTGACAAAGTTATTGATCGTGCTAATACTGCAGCCTGTTCATGATGAAATATTTATCATCCAGTATAACAAGCAGATCGGTATTGTCAAGTGTTTCCAAAACAGCAAGTAGAACAACAATTGCGATCTGCATTTTTAACTGAAAAGTCGATATGCAACATCGTGTGTAGTATTTGTTTGCTAGCAGTGTCCCAACTTTTCATTTTCATTGTGGATGTGCCATATATTTTACAAAGGTACATTTTTTACAATTTTCAACTTTTTCTATAAACTTTTTCTTTTCCACATATCAAATTATAAGATTGGTAGTTGGCAGACAGGGGTGTCTCCTTTTTCATTCCAACGAACTTCACTGGGACTGTTGGAGAATTTTCTCTCTGAAAGTCAGGCTAGAAAAACGTGTGTCTAGCTCATATGTGGTGGCAAATGTCACCTTATGGTAAATTCAAGTAGTCGCATTTAAATCAAACATAGCGATGGTGGTGTTTCAGCTTTTTTTTACCTCGTTCCATGCTATTTTCATTATCTATTGTCTCCTTCCTATGTAGGTGCATGCCATCTTTATTGTTGATTTCAGTCGAATCGGCAATACTGCTTACTTGCAAAGACTTGCAATGTGTTGGGTAAAAATGTACATTGGTGATATGCAAAAATACACATCAGTTACCTGAACTTTATGCTCATGGAGAAATGTAATGAACATTGATACACACACACACACACACACACACACACACTCACACACTCACACACACACACACATACACACACACACACACACACACTCACACACACACAGAGCTTCTGTATACTGTATACTCTTTAGCTTTCTTTTCATTAAAATGTTTTGATCGCTGTCTGCTCCTGTCAAACGCTACATCTGATTGGCTAATTAAATTTTCAAAAGCGTTTTAGAATAAGAGGTGAATATAATACACCAAAGAGTGTGTAATTTCCTAATATAACCCTTCAGATGCTAAACTTTAGTATCACCTTTCACTTTTGATGGCAGAGTTGGACTATTGTATTATCAAAATAGGGGTAAATGGATTATGGTTTGCTATCGTTTGATCAGTGGGTATGTTTGACACTTTGGAACAAGAATTTAACGGGAGAGAACAATATGGCTGAGAACAGACAGTTAGGCACACAGTCCATGTAGCCGACAATAAGATGCTAATGATATGCTTAGTGTACAAGTTTAAAGGCGGAGCCTCCCTTTAAAAGGGGGCCAACCTATGGCGGCGTTCATTGTGTAAGTGGACACCAAACATGTAACATGAGGGCACACGCTCCAGAAAAATGCCACTTTTAGTTTTTCCGACCGCAAAAATGCTGACAGACTGCCAAGCGGTCAGCACGAAGCTGCTGCCGATCGAACTCAGTGGTTATATTCATATTCTAACGTGACTGGAAGACGTTTTTTAAGGAAATTCGAGTGTGGTGCTGGGGAATAAATGACCATTGGCAATTTGAACCGACCGTCAATCAAACGGTTATATAAGCTCTGTTTGCAGGATTAGCAAAAGGTGACAAAAGGTTGAAATCAGTTTGTGTAATTAATGTTATAGAAATCAAACATCATACTGGCCATGTGTTTGACTGGGAGGAGAACTCCACTAATGCAAGAACCAGGGATTGAAAAGTGCGGCTTAAGGTCTCCTCGACTAACTTTCAGCTGGTTGGTCACTTTCTACTATTTTTATAGTATTTTATACAAAGTCACAGACTAAATTCTACCTGCAACTTAAAACTGATGGTGATTTTGTAGCTCATTCTTTACTATTTTTCAGAGTTTTTGATAGCCGGTATCAGACAATTCGTGTTCGTGTCAGCTACATTGACGATCTGCGACAGTTATACATTACTATGCAAGGCCTAGGAATGTACAGTCAGGACTTTGGCATTTTTGCAACTTGGCAAGCGATGATTTAGGATAGGCTATCTCAAGGTAAACGTCTTTTCCAAGGAAAGTTCCCTGTCTGTGGATTGAAATCATAGAGTAAATTGCCATGGCTATCAATGCAGCTTTCACTTAAGTGAGTCACAATTGGGAAAAATAGTAATTGACATGTTCAATGATAGATCTAGCTGATAAAGGAAATTTCTAGCTCCAGGGGGGCAAGTCAGGAATAGAGCATTGTACATTCCACCTGTCCCGATCCGGGATAAAATATCCACGACAGTTACATGCATTTACCCACACGTGGACATGAATATGTATAGCTCAAAGCCGGCCCAAAAGAAAATTTCCGAATTCTATGCAAAACAAAGCTGCAGGACGCCATTGTTTGAGCTGATTAAACAATTACAATGTTGGCAAACAGGGAGCGCTAATCGAAAGATTAGGGAACTAAGCAGTTGCCGCTGACAATAACCGGGAAATAATCCCTGTTTAATAAATCATGGCCGGAATGCTGACTGTTGGAAAGGGACAAGAGACTATTGTAGTTGATGTCTTGTGGTTGTCCCATGTGAAGGGAGATTACGTTTCTAATTCTTGTGTAGAAGTGCGCTTTGTAGGCGAGGTCGTAAGACTTCCACGCTTATGCAGCGGCTGTGGAGGGGTACTACATTATTATGTGTGTAAAGTCATCAAAATAATGAAATAGACGTTGATATTGAATATGTAAACATTTGTGCCAAAATATACCGGCAGGTAAACTTTTTGAAGTGTGCGTGTCATGAAATGCACTCAAAATTATTGGTTTAAAATGACACTTGAGTGGAACTTCCCAGTTGAAGGACAACATGATGCAACATACAGTTGAATGGTTGTCAATCCCCACACATTGAAACAAGCACTTAGGTTGAATCCAAAAAGAGACTCACATATTTGTTCCTGAAATTCAGCAGTAACTATGTAATAAGTGTTGCTTACATGTCAAGTCTTACAATATTTTAAATTGAAGCAAGTATGAAAATTTCATATACAAAAGATTTAAGGCTGTTAACCTTTACACTTTTGCTAAGTTCATGTTAAGTTTGGGCTAAAATTAGAGTATATAAGGAGACTATTTTAGGAGCCATGTCACTTGTCTGCTACACTACTGCTTATACGATCATGTTGAAATACAAGTCACATGAAAATTTTATAACCGTCCTTGACAAAAAAAACACTGATGTATTATAAATGAGGTTAGATGATGTGCATACAAAGTGAATTATGTATGGGAAGGTTATTTCAATGCAATTACATGGCAGTACTAACATTTACCCATGTTTAAGGAATAACAGATGTCTGTGTGGTATCACATATTTTATTATTGGAGGATGTGTAATAGTGATTGTACATATCTAATGAGTCATATTTATTCCAAAATCAGCAGATTACTGAACAGAGGCGAGGTGTCAAAAGCTATTGTAGTTTAAGAGATAATCTCAATACCAAACAACTAAGCTGCTAGGACAGTTGAACCCCAATCAGTGGAGATACAGGACGTACCCCTTACCTGAGTCAGCACCCGTGCTAGAGAAAGAGTTAAAAGACTGCTGGCTACCTTGACGGTTAACGTAGACTTTGGTACTGTGTTCTGTGTATTTGTGTATGTATGGGTGTAATATTGATGGTATAATGATCAACCTCTGTGCCAAGAATTTGGTCAGTGAACAGTGCAGGAATCACTGGTCCAGCAAGTTACATGCCAGGCTGCCTTGATCTCTAAGCAATAGGGAGGTATCAGAATCCCCATGGATGGTCAATTAGCAAGTGACAAATATCACATAATCCTCTTTTTGGAAGAGTAAGGATGGTATTGTTGCATCTAAATAGTAACTGTTACTTTTTGCGACTCCCCACAGTGCAGATAAGCAACAGAAACCAAAGCCATGTAGGGAGTCGGCTACTGAACGTCAACCGATAAATTCCGCAAGGCGCTTGATGCCATGATCCGCATGCTAGTCTCCACTTCTTAATCGGTTTGGCAGGACCCCACTTCCAGCATTGCAGTGTCATTAGTCAGTTGTGCCTTTGTTGTCACGGTTGCTGACGTAACTTTGCATCCAATGTGTGGTCTAATTAGTGTTTCCTGTTGACCAATAATTGTCCACTGTTTCTGTCATCTTCAAAGGTGAGCGCTTGGCCACCTTTCTCTCTTTTTTTCCTTTCACCGGTTTAATTGCAAGATCCTCAGAAAATGGCATTTGCATCAACAACTATCTGTGACTCACCCTGCAGTATTTAACAAGTCTCATAAATCAACATCAGATAAAAAAGAAACAACAGTCCTCTACTGCTATTTAAAGTTGCATTGGTTAGACCACACTTTTGACATTTTCCCAGTATTTTTGTCCTGTGTGTTCAATACAATTTCTTCTTTTACTCCCTAATCAGGGTGACATACTTTATCAGTGCAACTGGTAATGCATTCTCTGTATGCGCATGCATGTAACATGCATGTAACATGAATGCGCATACAGAGGGTGCATTACCAGTTTTGCAATAGTAAGGCAATATCTACAATTTTACAGGTATTGTTGATAACTGAATTTAAGTTTTGGCAAGAATTCACTTCATAGGAACAATGATATCGCATCTTTCACAATGAGCTACATTGACAAGGCCAACACTCTGTATGCCATCGGACCTCAGGGATTCTGAATGAGAAAGAGTTCTTGTTTTAACAGAAGAAAATTTTTATTCTAGCTGCCTAAACCAAATCTTGACCCTGACATTCAAGACACTTTGAAATTTATCAGCCGAGCCATGGCAGCAGCATCGTCAAAGTTTTTGAAATTTTGCCGTGAGAAAGTTAACAGAAAATGTTTACTGTGCTCAAGTGTCGGGCCACTTGACTTTTTCACACCTCCAGGATCAATATTTTGGTTTTTGTGTTTGCCGTGCTATTGTCATGCAAAATTTGCTATTGTTTTATTCAGGTATTAATACATAATGTGAGACTGTAAGCTTATTAGGCATTGACGTTCTAACCCAAATACTCAAAATCTACTGTCGCTGGACAGGATCCAAGAAAAGGAGAGAAATAAAAAAGAAAAAATCAATGTCAAAGGTTTCTATCGTCTGTGAGGAGGTGTGATGTAAATCATTGTCTATGTAGACACCTGTCAATAATGCCGGCTGCTGTCTTCGATGGTCCCAGACGTCCACACTGCTGGATGTGTTCATCATTCTTTGAAACCTGTCATTTAGTAAGAGAAACTAGATTCTCTGAAAGCCGCTATCATGGGAGGTGTGGTTAGATTGCTGAAATTTCTTCCAGGGTCTGGATCATACCTTTTGAGAGAAAAATTCATTTTGGCAGCACTGTTGTTGTGTAAAGTCTGGATGGATTGTCCCTGGAATTAAACATACTGCTAACAGTTGAATTTTTCATTCTAGTGTTACTTTCTCATTTTCTTTTTCTCATTTTAAGTCACTAACAAAGTCAGATATCACTGCGGGACGTTTAGAACTAAGAAACAAATTGTGCAAAACATCCTGATATGTTAAAATGGAAAAATGAATCCAAATTCATTTCAAATTAAAGTTTTTTTCAAATTCAAGTTCTTGAAAAACTGTTTCTTTGGCATATTTACCATAAACTGCACAAAATGCAACAAGTTTCAAGATTCTTATACCAAATACCAGATCCTTGTCACAGAGTAGACTATGTATGTGATCTACCCTTTTATTGAAATCATATCTTCCCGTGGTAAAAAATTTGATAAAAAATCTAACAAATCTGATCAGATTATTGTGGTTTTCTTCTTATGAAATTTGAATATGTTTGATGAAGAAAGGTTTTCCAGAATCAAACATTCTATACATCTCATAGAAACTCTCTCTGAGTATAGACCCTCTTGCATAGTTAGGCAGGTCTTGCAGTTCCCCTATGCACTATTACATTTGAATTTGTTGTGAAGTTAGGCGTGTTTGTGCACCTTGCTTCTGAAAGCATTTTGCATCGTTCTCCGCACACTCAACCCATTGACACACACATGTCCACACTGAACCCACACACTACCTCAAAGAAATGTGCAAAGCAGTATTCCCCTTTTTTGCTCAATATCTTCCAGTCTCAGTCAATGCCAATCTTCGTGAACATTGACGAAAATTTCCATTTTGCAAGAAAACATGCCTAACTTGTCCAGGACAGGTCGGTGGTACTGGTAAAGCCTTTTTGATTGTACGGGAGATTCATAGGAAGATCTTTGCAGCAATACAAAATGACTCAGTAGAGAAAATATAAATCAAAGTGGGAAAAATACTTCTGCTTCCCAATAGTCAACTGTTTCATGCTGGCTTTAACATCATATAGTAAAGTATGGTGGTTGCAATTCTATCGCACACATCTCACGCACAATAAAAACCGTGGTCCTTGACAGGCAAATGCAGTGGATCCTGTTCCTCCCTATTTTCAAGTGTAACAGTCCAGTCACCTTTCTCAAACAATAGGATGATGCAAAATATTCTGTGGAAAGTTAAGCAAAGCCACAGATCGCCAGCAAGTGTTATTGGACAAAATCTCTGGAGTACTGGGATAGCTATAGGTAGTGTGAAATATTTGTTTCTAAAGACGAGTCTACTGATGGCGAAGTCGGTCATGGTAGTCTGACTCTACACAATTCAACAAATACCATGTTCAAGGTCAACATGTCAATAAAAAGACAAGAAGGACAAGTAACAAGGTATAATTCTTGTAAAGAGATGACAAATTTCTGACAAAAATTTGGCAAGAAAAATGATCAGTTTCTCTGTCTCTGATCCTATCGCTTTTCTTCAGATAGATATTGAGTTAATTGTTGTCAGGCAGAAAGTTTTGGTTTGTCTTGGTCAGTCAGTGTTTTTGTATGATCAGTTAGGTACCTGAGATGGCCAGTCAGTCAGTCATGCATGATAGCGTCTTTTTAACGGGCTGTGTTTTGACTAGATAATATTGTGTTAGGAGACACAGATGGACAGACGAACACTTTCCCACTTTGGGGAGACTACACAGCCGCAGGGTGTTATGCATAGCAGAGCAGCAGCCCCCCACGCTACTTTATCAAAGGAGGGATAGATCACTCTCCCTCTCTCTAATGTCTTTGTCTGAATGGGGAGATGGGAGTGACAGATGCCGTCTGTGCCGTTGTCAATAACTAACACACCTGATCCAAATTGACTGTGACGTTGTGCATCATCTCTTGTCGCCATGGATACAGTACGGTATTTGACTTCAGAACACAAACAGCCACCCACCCATCGCCTGTCAACGACAACAGTATCACCAGAAAAATACAATCTTATCCTGGTGTAGTTTAAAGGCAATATGCCATCAATACTGCACCTATCAATTTGTTAGGTATTCAATGAAGTAATCGTGGCACTTCATACTTGCTCAACATTTTTATGATGCCATTTGCAGTTTAGCCTGCCAAATGGGTTTATTTTCCTTATGCAGTGAAAGTTGTGGATATTTGTATGTATGTGAGAACAAACTGACATACTGACTCATCTGTGGATACAAGTGATGGCAAGGAAAGAAAAATTTGAATGCTCTCGCCCCATCTTCTGCTGTCTTGACTCTGGGGTCAAGGGTCACCCATGAAATCAACTTTCTGATGAGTGAGAGAAATGAGCAGTATGGCTTCATACAAGATGAATGATTGATGACTTGAGATACAGGGCTTTATTCTGAAATATAACCCCAATGTCATTTTCAATGACTAATAGTATCTTTATGAAAGCCTTACTGGATTCCCTTTCCAATGGACAGACAGACCCATCCCATTGGGAACCGTGAGTGTGTGGTGAAAAGCCAATGATTCAAAGGGTATAACTATATATTTGTTATACTCATTGAGCAAATTGCTTTTCACTACACTCTATGATCAAGGGTAAACCTTGATCATGGCCTCACTGTAGCATATGAGACATCTTGTTTGGTGACACTGAAATGTATATGACATTGAGATCAATTGATAGAGACCCCAATTCTGAGTGGTCAAATCACGTTGATAGGTTAAATATGATGTGGCATTTTTGTCTGTAAAATTGCGCCAACCGGACAAAGTTCTAGCCACACATCCCTCGGACATTCAACGCCACGGCATGTGGAGTGCACTTTACAAGTGCACCTAGTAGGGACATTGACCGCAGTTCTCTTTAATTTGACACCGAGTTGAACACCCAACACTCTCAGAGAAACCAATATTTACCTTGTAGAATGCCATGTTCTGTCCCATTAACTGGCTGTCACGTCCACATCAATCTAACTCCGGTCCGTCTACTCTCTCGGGGGAAAAACAGGACTATCAGACTTGGCCATCTTATCAGCAAAGAAACACACACCTATGAAATAACCATTCCAGTCTCATGGTGCGTACATGTAGGTGTCATGTGTACAAATTCTAGAAGGAATACACATTATGACCCAGTCTTGTGTATCTTATGTCTGCTAGATATGACTTTGATTTTGCTCATTATCAAGGTCAACTTTTCAGCAGTCAGTAACTGTTTCATTGATTTATGAGGTTCAAGTTTGTTTCGTGTTCCTCAGAGGTCTGTACTTTGTTCTCTCAAGTGCTACACAAGTTGAAACTGTAACATTTCCAAATAAGTTGTATTGTGTGTAATATGATACATGAAAAGATGCAAAAAATTTTTTGTCATTATTTTTCGCTTGGTTGTCAGTGTCACCATTGAAAGGACCCACCGCAGTCTCTGTAATTCCACCAGAAAAATCAATATTGAATGATTTGCAGTGATGACTGATTGGCCGAGAACATCATTTTTTATCGTGGTTCGTTTGTTTTCAGGTGCATTACTTTGCCAATGGGGCATGTCAGTGAAAATGCCGGTTGTTTTCTCAGGGCGCTTGAGAAGTGCAGCCGCCAGTTTGAAGTGCTACACTTTGGCTAGAGTTACTGATTACCCATTCAGCCATGACAGGGTATACATGTGTCTTTTTAGGGGGAAAAAGTGCAGGAGAACTCGGTGTACTTGTGTGGTCTACGCATACTTTGTGGGAATTTCTGTAGGCAGTTTTTTGGAGCCAGGATGAGCATGGCTAGTTACTGTTTTCTGCATGAAAGCTCATTTTCATACCATTCGCATGTAGGGTAGGTCGGTCTGGAAAACACTATTTTGGAATCACCATGTGCCGACACAGTGTGTATAGAGTCCGCTTGTCGGCTAATGTAAGTTTTCGGTTTACATTACAATCAATAGAGACAGTTTATTGTTACAGTAGCTGAAGCCCTCACAGAATAAATAGCTGTTATATTTTATCGTCCCTCTGTGTCTTGTTCTCAAGAAGCCTGCGCCAGAGCAAGAATGCAAAACAGAAGAAACGTGTTTCAAAACACTAGAAGTTAAATGACGTGATGGCAATGGAAGTTTTCAATGGTGGAGAGAGAAAAAGTGCATGGAACAAAAAACGGTTGATTTAGTTTGAAATATTTAGGAAGCAGTGGTGTCTTTGCAAGCAAATTACAAATACCAGGTATTAAAGGTACTTCAAGGACTCTCAGATGGACAGCCGAGGAGAGAACTTGACACACTCTCGTTCAAGTGCGTCACAGTTTTGTAGGAAGCTGAGACATCATACAGACATCTGTGACGATCCTCGCAATAAGGGGAGAACCATTTGATTTCTAGGGGGGGGGGGGTATGGAGGAAGAGGGTATGGGAGCAAATTTTTTTTTCCTGTCAGAATGACAGCAATTTTTTTTTTCTACTGTCAGACCTGCATCAATTTTTTTTTTTCAAATGGAGTAGCATTGCAAATTTTTTTTTCTTGGTCATCAAGTTTGTAATTCGTTGTATATAAGGGAGCCGTCATTATTTACAGCCTGAAACTCCGAAATTTCGAGTGCCCCCCCCCCCCCCCCCCCCCCCCCCACTTCGCCAACCATGATGAATGTGAGTAACCTCCCTCTCTAACTCTGAAATTTTGACTGATCCCCCCCTTAGAAAAGTTAAATACCAATGCATGTTATTGTAAAATTTACAAAATACAGCAACAGTAAAGACCTTTCAAATCCTGAAGTACCCTGCTAGACTATCATCAGTTACCTCATGATGGTTCAAAAAAGGTGAACACATCAAAATGAAATTTAAAGTCACAATAAAATAAAGATATAAAAGATCACGCAGTATCTAATCATATAGTATGTTGTTTAATTTGGATGGATATTATGACAGGGTTTTCACTAGCATATCTGACCGGGCAGAATTTGAAAGGACAGGGGAGAACATGAGAGGGGCTTAGAGGGAGAGTGTCACAGGGGCTTTCCCCTAGCTTGCATGGGAATTTTTAAGATATTGATGAGTGCAATGGTGCAGTCTGGTGCAATCTGAGAGGTTTTTTTTATTTTTTTACCAGTGCAACTGTTAGAATACCCCAAGGGGGAGAGCACGAGAGGGGGGTTCCCCCTCTCGTATTGAAAATTTTGAGAAATTGATTCGTTTAATGGTGCAATCTGAGAGGAGTTTCAGTTATTTTGCACTTGGTAAAACTGTTTGAAAATGACATTGAACACTGATATTTTTACATTTTTTGCATGATCAGTTTTTGAGTCACAATATTCAACAACCAAACAATGACAATACAATTTGTGAAAAACAGCTCTGTTTGCCAGAGACTGAAGACAAATGAATATACAGGAACGGAAAATCTGTGACCTTCTTTTGTCATTTCTCCAGCTGCCAGCTTCTAATGAAAAGCCTGAATATGGTATGTTTGCGATCCGGTGTTTGTGGTCAGAAAAACAAGGCTCAAACATTGTATTTCATTATATTTGTTGTTCCTCAATTTTTCATTGTCAAGGTACATCTTTCTAACAAATTTATATTGAGAAAATAATATATTGGTTTTTAACACTAGTTTATTGACTCCTGTCTTGTGTTTTAAATTTTCACAATTTACAGAAGTCAAATAGTCCCCTTTAGATAGTGCCTATGCCATTGAGATATTGCAACAGAAATCCTGAAATATGATTTCTTGGGTCAGAAAAGGGAAGGAAAACATTAAGTGTGCTGAGGTGTAAAGTAGACCTATGTAGTGCATGCTTATATCATAAGTGCTGGGAAAAGAAACTTAAGAATTGCTTGTGGTAAAACATTTGCGCCGCCTATGGCGGCGCGCCGGCAAAGAATACATGAGAATAAGGTTTCCAAATTTTGCTTATTTCTGGTGCATTGTGACAATTTTTTTTTTCTCTTCTGTCTGTTATGACAATTTTTTTTTTCTCAGGCCATGACAGGATCAATTTTTTTTTTCTTCTCTCTCACCTGGTGACAAATTTTTTTTTCTAAAAATCCTCCATATCCCCCCCCAGAAATCAAATGGTTCTCCCCTAAGGAGAAGACAGTTTGGTTTTAAATTGTCGGTATAGATCAGCAGGAGGGTTGGGGAGGGAAAGCGGAGAGGTTTACGGACAAGTTGAAAGACAAAGTCAAGGACAACAGATCAATGGATGGACTTGAGAATAAACGAAATGTACGACACTGGAATGGATTTCAAAAAGTAAAGGAATTAGTATAGTTAATGTGGATTGTACTAAATTAAGAGAAGATCATGAAAAAATTATTTTTACAAAAAGACTCTGGATAGATACTAAAAGTAATAAAGAATGTGAATCAATGATTTTTCTGAACCATTATGGAAGTCAGTCAGTGTAAAGACATGAACAAGTTTATTCATTTCAAGTTGTTATGTTTTTATACAATTTCCCTTGAGAAAATCAACTTTACAAATTCTGAGGGCAAATACCATGACCTGGCATTGCCTTACGCAGTGTATTGTCGTTCAGACTGCAGGAGACTGTGCAAAAGAGACGCCATAACAACAGTAAACACCTGTAGGTGAGAACAGGGGGACAATACAGTGGTATGTCAGCGCAGTGCTCATATCTCTGAGAACTAGCCCTTGTTTTGTTGTTTTTCCCCTTTTTTTTTCTTAACCGGTTCTACCTCATTGAACACTTGCCAGGAGAATAGTCTACAGCCCTGTCGTCCGGCCATCGATGACTGGTACATGCGACGTTGAGTCCACGCGTGACTGCATCCAGCACCCATTTCTCCTGTTTGTACAATTAGCCTCCACAATGTTTCCCACGTTCGGCCAAATTCCTGCAGATAATAGGCGGCCATACCGGGGGCAGTGCTGCCCATTTTTCATGCATTGAGCTCAAAAGGCGCCTGTGACGGGGGCCCCTCCCTGCTGCCGCGTGCCGCAGGTATGCCACACATACCTGCCATAGCCAACAGACTTTCGCTGCTCAGCTCTCACAACACAAAACTCCAAAGTTCACATTTTAAACATATTTGCCGGTAATCATATTGTCCGATGCA
This sequence comes from Ptychodera flava, assembly GCF_041260155.1. Lineage (NCBI taxonomy): Eukaryota > Metazoa > Hemichordata > Enteropneusta > Ptychoderidae > Ptychodera > Ptychodera flava. Next base: position 12,715,093 of record NC_091934.1, read on the forward strand.
GACAAAAGTATGAGAGATTTGTTTTCATTTGGGAAAAGCCACCTAAAGTGAAAATATAATAAAAGCTGAAAGATCTCTACAGAAACAAAAATCTTGCCTGTGGTATTTTCACAAGAGCTTTTATTGTTTCTGAAATGAAAGTTTGAATTCCGTCACATTAATAACAACATTTCGACTCAAAGACCTTTGCATTCCGCGGGAGTGATTTGCCAAAGTGAATTCTGTCTGAATAGAAGCATCAGTGACCCATTGAGCCTACATACTTTGCTTTTTCTTTTACTCCCTCCTAATATTGGCAAGTGAACTCTCAAGGGGCATTCAGAAACAGTTTTAAAAATAAAATTTTACTTTTGTCATCATGAGAGAGTAAACCATAAAAGACAGAGGTGAGTCAGGAATCTCAAATATTATACCGGCAGGAAATTGTATGAAACCTCTAAAAAGGAAGTTCCTGCTTCCTGATTTTTATCCCCAAAGCTGCCACTTAGTCTGTCTTTGTCTTGCTTTCTTTTTTTCCCCCAAAATTTGAATTTTGTTAATACCTTGAAGGACATCTTTGGTTCAATTCATCAAGCTAGCTTTCATGTCAGTTTAATGTCAAAAAACAGCGGTACGATAGTGTGTAATGTTTTAAAAAGAAGGCAATATTGAAGGGATTTCTCAGTCTTTCTGGTGAAAAAGTGTTCAAAACTTTTTCAAGGAACTTAAAAAACTATTCAAAGATGTATATTTCAGTGCTGTGAGTCATGAAAAAGTGTATGTCTGTGATATTCAACATGCAATGCTGATTGTCCATTGAAACCAGTGCATGACTGAAAAAAATATCACCTAAGTGATACTCTTTTTTCCCAAAACCAAGTAAAGAATTTGAAATCAGAGGTTTGAACTTTCTGTCAATGAGAAAACAGGTTTGCGTCATGACCACTTTCTATATTATCTCACTGTATTATGATTCAACATAGAGCCAGTCTCTCATTGACGCCCTCCATCCACCAGATGATGTGCCCGTCAAATATTTTGCGCTTGTATTTGAAATGTACCATTGCTACCAAATCCAAATATTTTGGTAGTGTCGGATGGTACACATGGATGCCTGCAATTCCACTGCTCACGAAAACTTGGCCTTTGTACCCCATTTGTCTATGTAGTTGCCATAGATGCTGCAGAAAGATACAGCATTTGGACGAACCATTATAGTAAAAGGGGTAAAAAATACTTTTTTAGTCTTTTTAATGACTTAATAGCAAGATGTACCACAATTTCTAATCTCTTTCCTTCCAGCCTTGGCTGCTTTCATTGAAATTGTTTGCGTTACATCCTCCCTTGCTCAGAAAATCACCCTGAAGGCTAACTCCATTTCTGGGAAACTTGAAAAAACTCTTGCCAAATACCAAGTATCAATGTTGTGATTTGGGACTCTGCTGTAGCAATGCCGGAGCCGCCTTCCAAAGAATGTTTTGCTTTGATCTTTGAAACAGGACAGTAGCCTGAAAGAATCTGTTCTCATCTTGTGGAAAGTGGGAAACACTTCTATGCAACTGTGTTGTCTTTACAACTTATCCTGGATGCCACATGTGGCTTGGAAGACTGAACGCTTTCCTTTTTGATCACAATGGAACATGCCTGCAGGGGAGACACAGTTTGGCATACTCACCTTTTATGTCATTTATCCCCACAAGCCCAGCTACTGAAATAATGCATATGCATGTTGAACTGCACACAAATTTCATGGATATGATATCATGAAAAAATAAAGATGCGTGGGAAATATGTTGCATATAAAGGCAACTGATCGATATCCTGAGTTGGTAGCCCAGATCAGTAGCAAGGTTTAGTTACACTTTCTGAGAGTACATGTATTTTCAAATGCATGTTTTATGACTTTGAACTTGTGCATCTAGTATTTAACCAAACTGAGGCATCATGACGGCATGGTCCCTCTTTAGGTGAGGAGACTGATAGAAAGCATGATTCTGTTCAGCCATTGGTCACAAAGTTGCGGTTCAGCAAAAAGGGATCTGTAAAGTAATGAGATCACACTCCTTGCTCATAAAATACATCTTTTATACATGACTTTTGATTGGACAGCTTTCATTCATCCCCACACACATGTACCCATCCACACATCCACATGGTTTCAAAGTGCCTGAAGAGGTTGTTTTTGAACGACCTGGTGAACTTTGAACTTTGACGTGATGCTCAGGTGGCTTGCCACTGCAGAATCAAGGCTAGCATACGGGCTAGCATACCTGCAAGCTTGTAAGACTATAGTAATCTGCAAAACAAACTCTGACAGCACACAGTCCAGTCTCAAAGAACTCCAGCTGGGGTTGCATCTGTAAAGATGCCCGATGTTTTTGCTGCTCTTTGTAGTCAAACACAAACATATTTTTGTTTGGGATCAGCATTTTTTTCCCAGCCATGTGGCATTCCCGCGGCAATCCGTGTGACAAGCCGGAAGCAAGCTCCTGCGAACGTGTCACTTTGAAATTGAAATTCCAGGGAGGAATAATAGGATTTTATTTAGGAGACTACTTCACTGTATACCAATCTCATTTATTGCAATCTCATCATCATGATCCTCTCTACAGTATAATCACCTGTCAAGGATATGGCCTTGTTGATTTTGCTTTTCTGAGACGAAAAGTCAGTTTCATGAATCATGTCTATGTTTTGAAGGATTTTTTTTTACCTTTAGTTTGCATAGTCTCATGTGTTCAGATGAGAAAGCTCCAAGATGTTGAGCATTCCAGTAAGTCGAGAACAGGTAATTTCACAGAAATATCTGGGATCACTTTACCTGGTTAACCTTTTGAGTGCAGTAAATTTTCCCACCAAAATTTTCATGCAAAATTTTACCAATTTTTGTGAATTTTTTTGTAATTTTTTGACAATTTTGGATCAAATGGACATCACTTTTGATAAGCTGCAGATTTTGATCAAAATTTTGGAAAAATCTGAAAAAAAATAATAAAAATGTATACAAAAATTGACTTTGGCACTCAAATGGTTAACACTGTCAGAGGCTGGTTGCAGGGACTGCAGTACAAGAGAATATCAACATACTTCAGCCATTTCATCTGTAAATGGTGGTGAAAACATGTTGTAGTCTGCTGAGCAAAGTTGGACTATGTTGTAGTCTGTGGGTAAAGTTGGACTGCCACGCAGGTAGCTAGTGTATAAAGGTGAATAAAAGGGGGTTGCATTTAAACTGCCACCTCATATGTACTATAATTGAAACAAAAATATTATGAAAGGACACTTAATTTTTTTATTGGTTTGTCGACAGAACATTTGGATGGGATGGTCATTCTTTTTCAGTTGTTTTTTGTTGTTTTTGACAATTTACATGTAAAAATTTGTGGCATTGTTGGAAAAACTCATTCCAGGGAATTTCTTTCTCACAAGCAAGTTTACGTGTCAAGAAGAGTTTTGGAATTCTTTTGAGCCATGCATCCATGGTCATGTTTTTACTGTCTTGAAGGAAACACCGCCAAGTTTGATTGATAAAGTAGTGTTTCTTTTTCAGTACAATGCACTAACTTTTTGTTGATTTTAAACGAAGAAAGACTGAACAAATTGTTGAGGTTTTTACTCTCATGCCTCACCTTGGAAATGCATTAAAGATTTTCCTACTCCTAGGTGAAAAGAATATAAAGAGTTGGACCGTGACTGCAAAGCTTGTTACATATGTGGTCAAACAGCAATGCTTTGCTGTGACAAAACGTGTGCCCAGAGGTTGTGTGAAAGCCAGATTCTGTTACATTGAACTTCAACAGTATCAAAGATATTCCGTTTCAGGTATTTGGTGTCATAAATTGTTGTTTTCTTCACATTTATACGCTGAACTGAACATCTCCATTGACTAGACACAGCCAATGGAGCAAATAATATCACCAATATCATTAGAGAAAAAATCTGACCAGACACATGTCGCTCTGTGACACCAATTTTTCTTCCTTTCCTTCAGAGGGCACGATACGGCACAGTTTACCCATCATCCACTGCACCATGACAGAAGGTTGAAAAGTTCCACAGCTCGGCTAATCACAAAACAAAACAGCGCCAGACATTCCAATGCCTGCCACTTCAGAAAGGAAATGGCCATTGGAGGCAATTTGCTAATTGATCATAATTGGCCATGTCATTGAGATGGCCCTTACAGTCTGCATACACAAAAGTCTCCTCTCCACAACATGTTTTTTTTTTAAGAAAGGAGGACTTTTTTCTGTAGTGCTTTCCTTTGGAAACAGTGTTTACTTTTAATTTACATGCTCTCCATTTCATCTTGACTCAACTCTCCATTGATGTAGAGAGCCAAGAGTCACTGAATTGTATTCCGAGAGTTTTTTCTCTGTATAAAGATCAAGTGCGGGTAAAATGACACTTTCTTATCTTGAGCCTCTCAAAGCTGAGTACTTCAGCCTTCCTGAAATAATGTAAGGTTTTTAACATTTTAATCCAATTTACTACTTGTCTTTCAAGGATTTTAAATCTTTGGGATCGGTTTAATTTACCACTCTGCTTGTATTTGAAAACTTTCCTGTCAAAGTTGTCTTTTGTTTAATACTTTTTTCTATTGAGAATAGTACTTACATGTATAGGGGAAGTTAATGTGTCGACCCTGAATAAAAGTTTCACCCTCACCATATCGCATGCTATGGTTTTCTATAGGAAAGTTAGACCTCTACACCGAGGAAGTAGGGATGAAAGCATGTATCTGTCTGGTTGTTGGTTGGGTTAGTCAAAGGTCTCAATAAAAATATTAAAGTTTGCAAGTCAACCTCCGTTCAATTGAAAATATTTCAATCACTGTCATTCTTTTTGTCATTAATCTATAGATTTATCAAAAATCGTTTTTCAAAGCGTGGAGATTGATCACCAGCAATTTATTATTACTCAACACCCAGAGGTAAAACTTGTCTTCAGGGAATATGAAGGCTTAGTCATCATCATGTTGCCAACACTTTATTGGAATCTGTGAAACGTGTCAAAAGAAACGTCAAAAATGTTAAGGAGATCTTCTAAAGGTGATTGTTTGTGTTAATGGAGAGCAACTTGACCGTGAGCACAAGGGTCTTTGACGATTGACAGGTACCATTGGCTTTGCTGCTGGCAGTCATTCCAGGGTGGGTTGAATGACCATGAGTCAAATGTAACCGCAAGGGCCCGGTACAGTGATGTACCTCTCACCTGATGTATATAGTTACAGTTGTATCCATATTCATGAGCCAACAGTGAAACATCAAGTATTTCAGACGTCAACATAGTCTTGTCCAGCGTGCTTTTCTCAATGGTATAAAGCAAGCACATTCATTTACATTGTATTGTAGCAATATCTGGCCACTGTGATAACGGAAGCTTGAAGAAATTTTCAAGAATCAGAGCATCACCATGAGAATATTTTTCAACTCGAAAGACCATACTTTGGTGTCACTCGTCCAGAGTATGCCAATGGTCTTCTAGCCCACCTGCTGACATTAACCATACCCAGTGTGCTAACTCTTGTTAATTCTAATTGCACACACAATAACTCTCTCCTCCCTTTCTTGACGGTTTCATTGTCTCATTAAGTGCTGCTTTGTCGCAGGCGTTGTTCCTAGAAATTAGGAGTCAATCAGAGAGTTTTTAGCACCTTACCAGATAGTTTACCATAAATGATAAGAACATGTTGAGAAACCACATCACTGCAGCGTCAACAACTCCTACATCCCTTAATTGATTCCACAAAATGTTTGTCTTTCTTTGTCATTTTCCCGCCAGAAAGCAATGTGTACTTTGTAACTTTTTATCTGAATTTTCTTATACCTGACTCAAAAATCACATCTCGTGGTCAAATACGTAGCAGTGTAGAGAATCAAGTCTGTTTTTGCCCATGCAAGATTCTATGAAATAATTTCAGAAATGAGACAGACCAGCATTTATTCTTCCCACAGACAAGATTCCTAGGGGTTTTTAGTTGTTGTTTAACCCTTTCACTGCATGGTTTGAACAAATCCCATTGTTTCTATGGTAGAGTTGCATCTCTGAAGAGGAAAACGGTGGTGAAAGTGTAAAATTAACGTATTCCTCAGTGGTTTTCAGTCTTTTTTGAAATTGTCACAACTTAAAATAATTCTCACTGCCGTAGTGAGATGTTGTAAAATTTTGCCAAATCACCAGTGTCTGTCTTCCAGCTGTCAGAATCTGCTGCCATCTTATACACAGTCTCTTACTGGTTCCCAACAAGCTCTAGGAAAAGAGAACCATGTTGTGATTTTAGCAGATAGCTATGTTCCACCTGAGGAGAACAATGAAAGTTAATTTCACAGGTCAATGATAAAACCCCCTCCTCCGTCACTATCCCTCCCTCTCCCTCCAGATTTCACACTTTTGTGTTCTGATTCCATGATTGTTCTGGAGTGGGATAATCCTGAAGCCATACGCTGACAGTTTGTCTCTGGGAAACTCTGTGTCTTCCCCGTCACTTTCCACTGACTTGTGAAAACATTTGCAGGTTTGGTGTAAATTAGGCCCCCTGGTGGTAGATCATATGATAACAGTTCTATCTTTGTCCTGAACTGTCCGTCTAGAGTACTGGTGTTATGAAAACAGGACAAGAGTGATTTCTGTTTTTGGAGTCAGTCTTATGTTACTTCTCGCCCCGCTTCTCGCACACTGTTGCAAATATTATCAGCTGTTTCTGACCGCATATGACCATAGTGCCAGTTTTCTGGAGTTCTTTCTCCTTTCAAAATTAGTTGGTCATGCACAGTATCCATTAACCCTTTCACCACCATGGTTTGTCCCAAATCCATTGTTTCTATGGTAAGGTTGGACCTGTATACAGGGAACTGGGGGTGAAAGGGTTTAAGAGACCAGATAGGTATAACTTACAACAACACATTGCTAACTGTTAAGTGTAAGTTGCCAAAGACTTCCTTGAAACTGTCCTTCTGAAATATGGTCAGCCTGGTTAGTCGGCAAGTGACATGCAAAATGTGAACAAAGATAGTTACAACATATACCTCTCCATGAATGATGTAGTTACACTGTTGTTTTATTCGGAACGAAGTTATTTTTCTGCTCACATTTACATTTTTCAATGTCTAAACATTCCAAAACTATTTTCCAGCCACCTCCGCAGATAGAGGACATCACTGTGTGACTCAGTGTACACTGAAATATACAAAAGAAGTGAAATTAACATGCCGGGTTGAAATTTTCTTGGAAAACTAGATCTGTATGGAAAGTAATGGAATTTTTGTCATGCACAGAGTCTAATATCAAGGAAAAGCATAGTCTGATGAGGGTTGTGTAGTCATCACTTGGTACAATGGAACCAAAGCAGAATGGAATTCTAGCAGGTGTTGTACTACCCAGCCATCTATCAGCGGAAACTCTGCATGCAAAGATGCAGATCTTATCTGCTAAATCAGGCCCAGTTGCTTTAGTTCAACATTCCTTCTCTTCTGTCCTGGGATAAAAAAACAGACTTTAAACCCGGCCATCCTGTTCTTGTGTCATCAATTAAAAGCACATTACGGCAAACAGTGTAACTTAGTTATTAGGGGTCTGGTGACTAATAACACAGGTAGCTAATAGGTGTCTTTGTGTTGGCTGCTGTAGATAAACTTGAGAACAGTCTGCAATAGGAGAATAGCCCCCATGGATTTCCCCCCTTTTACACCTTTGTGGAGGGCTCATTTTCCGACACTGAAAAAAGACACTGAGACGCTATCATTGAAGGCATATTTACCCAGGGATCAGTTGTGGCTTATCCAGAAGCTTTTGCTGTGGTCTAAAGTGTTTGAGGTTCCAATGTACCTCAATTCATACATAGCTGTATTACCAATTCACCAGCCGCCATTATCGTATTCAATATTTACCGTTGAATTAATGGCCACTATCAGAAAATTGCCACTTGAGAACCTCTGAATTCCCCCCCCCCCACTCTTTTTCCCCCCTCAAAGTGCATGTGTACTTTTCAATTTCTGAAATAGCCACTTCAGCTGTCCAACTTTCTCTATGAGCTCATTCCCAAACACTTCTTTGTGAGGTTTCACTTTTGCCTCAAAGTTCTTCCAAAAGACTTTTTTTTATCGGCGTGTTTGCTCTCAGTGCGATCAAACACTGGAAAAGGCTCTCTTCTCCTGCTTCTTTTTCAGAATAGCTACTTGCTTTTCGAGTCGAGTATTCTTCAATGGTCGAGGATTGCGTTGTTGAGGAGTCTGGCTACATGGAAAGCCGTGTTTGCTTTGCTTTTTTTTAGAGTCATATCAAAAAGGGCTCAGAAAACTAATTGTAGGTTTTACTTAACAATTTCGAATGCATTGCCAAATAACACCCAGTCATTTGAAGGCACTCAAAAGTAAAACAAGTGGTTCCAGGAATGAATGAAACCAGCCTGGAATGAAAACCAGCCTGGAATGAAAACATGCACATTTTTCACAGTTCAAAGCAAAGAAAGTATTCTTGTCTAGATCACACACTTCCAAGTTCTGTAAAGAAACAAAAAAGAACATTAACAACGCTTGAGATATAACATTTAATATTTTTTTACTTTTCAACTGAATTCTTCACATCATAAATTCTGCAGATTATTTAACATAAGATTTGAGATTGTTCAAAACAATTTGCAAAGCACTATTAAATATGTGTCAAAGCCATTGTTATCAAAATATGGAACATGAATGACAATGTGAATAGAACCATCGAACTCAATAACATGTTTTTGTTTCTTCTTTTGCCCACCTGGTACACCCTGAAAATGGCCGTGGTTTGTGCTAAGCCAATTATTGTTCCATGTTTAATAAATCATGGTGCAGTCAGGGGTGAGTTGTACTCTGCTGATGGTAGAAAGCAGCAAGATGAAGTTCTGTCTCATTTGAAAGTTATTTCTATGCCATTACTGTATGTATAAAAAGTGACAAAATTTCTTTTTTAGTATTTTTAGTTGTCATGGTTTACAAAACTTTTTGTAATAGCAAAGGAATGGTAATACCTAGGATCTGTTCAAGCAAGACCATCATGGTGACATGTTGAACCTTCTAATCTGCAAAAATATTTCCCCTCGATGTCGCAATACTGTCATTTCTGGTATGCATTGAGGAAATGTTTCTCCAGATTTGGAACGGTGTGTGCAAACATTAATTTCCAGATTTACCAGCAGGGTGTACTGTCAAAAGCTTTTTTTAAAAAAAAGAAAAAACACCATTACACTGATTAGTGGCTTTACAGGGCTGACCGGAGTGGTCTGTTTGCATTGGAGAATTAACTCTACATTAGCTGAGTGGCTCAAGATTTTACAAGTTTTCAATCAAGTTGAGTGGTTTGGAAGCAGAGAATCAATTGAGGGGATTTAGATGCTCTCAGACACGATGCTAATGTGAGAGTCTACATCCTGATAAGGTGGGATCATGACACCCTCAGTCATGATTTTTTCAAATTAAGGTTGACAGAAAAAAAAAGTTTGGGTTCTGTTGAAATTCATGCAACAGAGTTAGAAACAGAGATCTATTTCATGGCATAGAAATTGCACTTTCATGAGAAGGTGGTCTGCTCGAGTTGTTCATTTGGGTGGGTAAAATCCAAGGACGCTGTGCTCAGTGCTCACAACAGCACACCAACCAGTCTGAAGCAGATTTTTTCAAGCTTCATTAGTGAGTGTTGATTTGCCATCGGGTGCCAATCAGTATCGCGCATTCAAATGCTGATTTCCTCTCCATATCATTGCCGTAGCCCACAGTACTGATGATTTCCCATAATTCATCATGATTTGTACACTCGGAAACTCCTCAGTGAAATCTACTGTGTCTCCCATGTGTAGACAAATTCACAGACAAGTTTTTTAAATTCTGAAATCTTTCTTTTGAGGGCACCATTCTTCTCAATTCCCATTTTAAATGATTTAGAAAAGTATGCTTGATTGAGAGAGGAGATAGCATTTTTGTAAAATTTTCCACTGATTGTGTCCTCAGCCATACAGAATAATGTAATGAAAAGTAGGGAGACTAGTTGCACCTGTTTTATGAAACAAAAAGATATTGATATTTTCCAGACAGAAAGACAAAAGAAATTTGAATGCTAAGTTTTCTCAGAGAGTGACCCCTTCAGTTTATCATAACTTGCTGCCTAAAAGTATGGCATTTGTAGTACCTGCAGAATGTGACTTTTACGGTTATTTAATGGTTTCTTTGAAATTTATACTGAAATATGTAATCGTACTTTCAATAGATATAATTAATCAAGTATCTAGAGGTTTTATATTATTGCTTTCAGGCAGTACTGAAAAAGTTATAAAAATTTTAATGTCGTGTGTACAAATGAAACTGAATTGTGGGTAATTTATTGTACTGTGTAGCCCAGCACACATACGTGGACACATAGTTTTAACGGCGCCGTAGTTTAACCTGCCTGTTCACCCCCAACTCACTATGAAGAGGTCCACACTTGCCATTGATAACAATAGGTTTGGGCCAAACCATGGTGGTGAAAGGGTTAAAAGCAAGAGACTTGATGATACCTGGTAAAGCGTATGTAACAAAATATGTCATACATGCCAGGGATTGTTCATCATCCATGTGCCGGCATATTCTATCAAATTTGGTGCAGTTTTCAGCTCAGTTTTAATACAAACAGATATCAATATAACCACTATTGTGGTACTTTGCACACTAATACTGAGTGAAAAGATGACTTTATGCCACAAAAGTTTGGAAGGGAAAATTGCTGTTACTTAGTGACAGATATATTTTCGTAATATTGGTTCTGTCAAACAGTTACATTTATTCCTCACCTCAAGTATTTTGCAATATAACGTGTTAGGCTTGCATACACGATTTTGTACGCCATATCTAATGTTCTTTTGCAGCAGCAATATTGCACATTATTGTCTAGCCCAGGGTGAACAGTCAACTTTGGATATCACAACCTTGTAATATGGACATACACGATTTACTAATCAGTTGAAAATGTGCCATTTCAACATGATTTTGAGGATGGAACAAATAATGAATTTTACTTTATAGAATGAAACACTTGAAAGATTCAGTACAAGAAAGTTAAGGAGTGTTGAAGTTTAATTGAAGTCGTCATCACTGCTCATATATAGAAAAAAACCTGGCAGTGTTTAATTTGATCAGAATTGCCTGATCAATGAGCTCAGGTCTGAATTGTCACATTTTGATTGATCTCTATGTAGATACAGCACTGTGGAAAATCTGAACGTGTTTCTACCCAGTCAGTATACATCATTTGCAAGGGCATGTGCTTTGTATATTTAGACAATCCATACAGAGAAATTCAAGATATGAACTTACCTTTTTTGCAGGGTACTGAAAATAAAGAAAGTAAATGTTATTATAGCCCTGGGCTGTATCTTTCCCTTTTAAGGTAGTTTGCACCTCGAAAGTGAAAGACTTAAACTTTTGCTTAAACTTTCCTCAAGGAATCTTTTGCTATTTCAAAATCAAGAATAAAAACGGGGGGTCACAGTGCAAGATTTACAGATATTAACATTCAAAATGGCCACCGTCCCTGTGTTAACTCTATGGAGAAAAGTAAAATTTTCGAATTTCAAAAAAACTAAGCCAGTGGAAAGTTTTCTTACACCAAGAGCTTTGAAATGAACCCCTACAAGTGGTAGATCAGAAAAGAATTGTAAAAGTTTGAGAGCTCGAATATCCATCCCCGAGGCGCATTCTACCTTAACTACCTTAAATACTTGACCACCAAATCTGACATGCAGACATATCTGTTGGTCATGCTGTGGTGGAAATAAGTGGTTTACCTAACAGTGACAATGCTTTCACAATGGGGATCCGAGGGGCTGTAAGTCCCCCAAATTCAAAACTTTGTAAGCTGGTCAGCTGATCACCCCCCAAACCCCTCAGTCCCTGTCTTTGCATGTTTCTGCTTTGTTATCATGCAGTGAATTACTACAAAGCCAATTTCAATCCTACAAAATACCTCGCACGGGAAAATAATCTTTCTTGGATAACTTTTTTGTTCGGGTTGTGTCCTAAAAAGGGAGCTCCCAAGGACACAGAACTGTGCCAACAACTTGTCAATCGGGAGATATCTAAATCTCTGAATAGGACTTACTTTAATCAATTAATTAATTTTGTCTCCTGAGTAACGCCTCACGTAGTCCATCGTGGGAAATTTCAAGCCTATTCGGCCCCTGGTTCAGCATCAATTATTGCATGGATTTGAATAGCATAGAAATCGACCAATCTGTGATTTAATCGTTACCACAGCTGTCTCAAGGACGGGTCTCTATAATAGATTTCTACAAAATCTAATCGGCGGGAGTCGGTAACCATCATTTATAGATGTGCGTCAACCCGTACGTTTTAATCAAAAGTGGCGGTGTGCAAGAGTCCGACTTCCTCAACCCTCCAGGTGCCCACAGATTAAAAGATGTTGGCAAAAGATAGTGTTATATCTGATGTTCACTTCAGCATGAACTGATGTCCATTTCACCATGAAATGGGCAACTGTGTCGTTTCTTTCTGATGTATCATTTCAAGCCCGAGTAGCCTAGGCATGGGCAAATGTCTTTTTTCCTTCCATTGTCAATATCTTTACTCTTTTTTGGGGGGATGGAGATAGGAGGGTTCAGCTTCTATCTACATCCCCCCCCATGTGTCACAAAGTTTATATCTACTGAACTTTATTCCTGTCATGATACTGAAATATGCCTTGCAAACTAAATCATGGAAAACTGACTGACAATTGAGAAATATTTATTTTGACTGACTGACTGACAATTGAGAAATATAAGCTAAAAGGTGAATGCTTTTTTGAGGGATGCAGTCCCTGAGCACAAGTTAATTTGATACCATGGGCTGATGGCGGGAAGCTTTTCATGAAGAGATTGTCAGTTGTCTGATAGGCAAGACTGGGCCCAATGCTAAGCTGCCATACAATTAGACATTGTCTTAGGGGGGTATGTTTGTATTTGTTGACCATGATAGGTACCCTCAGGCAAGCACTGATTTCTACAGTAAGGAGGATGTGGTCCAGTGTATTTCAGGTCCACCTTATAAAAGTCGACAATTCTTTTCTAATCTAATTACGACTCATTTTGAAATGTGTGGATAAAAGTTTACGTTTTCAAAGTTTTTTGTTGTTTTTAAGATGGAAAATTTATTTTCCGCACAGAAATAATACACAAAGAGGAAGATATTTGGAATATCAACATTTGCACTAAATTCAGGTGATTAAACCCCCCCCCCAACTACCGGTAGGTCTTACCCCAAAAAATTTGCATAGTGACCCAGCATCTGTATGCCATATGACAAAAGGGAAGAGTTTAAAATTTCTCGAGCCAATGAATGTTTCGAACTTTAGTTTTTGAGGTACGCAATATCGAAACTTACTATTTCGTTTAATACTATATTCGTGCAGGCTACCCTTTTTCCACGTTCCAACTGAGTTGACTGCTCTCAGCAAGCCCTTCAGCAAGACTGTAGAATACTGGGTCCGGCTAAGCCATATCGTAAGCTCAACATTTCTTAGAGGGTATGTTTCTATGTAATATACACCCTGAAAAGAGCCTTTAGACAAGCGGATTACTAAGACAAGAGGACTGGGCCCACTGTTTTGCAGATCTGGCATAAAATATCCGGGTCTCAAAAAAACGCTGAAGCAAACATTAAACATTACTGCCATGTGTGTCTCTCCCTTTGACTGTATTTAGGTACACGTTTACCGCTTACTGTACTCTCAGAAGTCCATGCATGCCCCCAGGCAGCAGTGAAGTTAAAACAATTCGTAGCTTTATTTTAATATCCATGCAACATCCCAACAAAGCGGCCCGAGTGAAGTACTGAGCTATTCAGCACTTGGAGTCTCATCTCAAAGCCAGGGAAAGGCACTTCACATAAAACCTGAATCACCGTCCCCAGGGAATAGCACCTGAAAAAGGCATGAAGGTCGTCCAATTTTCCATAGGTTTTCCGGTACAAAGAGGAAACTGGGACAACAATTCACGAGGAGGAGGGGAGCGCAACCAATTACTTCCGCTTTCTGCAAGTGAACTCATTATAATGTATCAATTCTCTGGGACAGTGGTTAAGTTGATTCACATCCTGGCCTGCATCTTTTGTTTTTGTCTTCCTAATTCCCTCCGTTTCGCTCCCAGAGACAGTGTACATGCTCACTAAAGGAAGTAATTTGCGGAAAAGGAAAGCGTTTCCCTGAATTACCATTATTCATCAATTCTTTGGTTTTGCATTCTTTACTGCCTCACAGCCGCCCATTTGCCCTTTTTAAACTGAAAAAGGATGTTTTCACACACCGTGAAACAGTTACAGATGGCACACTGTGAGCTGAGAATTAAATTCTCAGCTTTTTGAAATCCTCGCCATCATTTTATCTACTTGGACAATTTTCTAGTCATTCAAAAAAGAACTGTTTTCGTTACTCCCTCTAGCACATTGGCAAACATACTTACACTTCTGATTCGTCCGAGTAAAAGGGAGCCTCTATTGTTAGAAAGTTTCTTTATAAGAGGGATAAGAGAATCAGCCAGGGTAAGAAAAATATCATGTTGAATAATACCCTTTCATTTCCATGCTAGCATGTCATGGTCCACTGCAAAATCAGTCCATGTACAGCAATACAGAAGATAGATGAAATCAAAAATTTGGAATCTCAAGTCTGGTGCTTACACCGTTGCAGTACTGAATCTTTGGATCACTTGTTTGTACCATTGAGAAAGAAGAGAAACGTGTTTCAGTACTGTTTATGTTTGTAAACACTTATATGTAGAAGGATAATTACAGCATTGGGCTTTTTGTTAACTGTGCAGATAAATAGAGTGTCATGAGAGGGTACACAGATAAGCCATTGGCTATTGCATGTAAGCACACACTTTATCAGAAATTCAGTGGGTACAATAATTGACGGTCAGTGCTCACAGGCTTTAGTAAAGGTGAAGTATTACATTGGATGTAGAGTAGACCGTGGACTGCAAGTATAGATTTCTGAATTCTGCAGCCGGTCTCTTGCTGTAATACCACATCATGAACACATCCAGTGATGTCAACCAAGTACAGGTGACAAACTGATACACACCTTGCTAATGTCACGCTGCTTGATCAGAAGCCTAATAAATTAGCTTGTCAACCACTGTACCAGTTTGGAGGGGAGTGGGGGGGGGGGGGGGAGTTTCTGATTTCATAAGTCCAGAAAAGCAGATAATTTTCACTTGGATCTTGCTTGCCTAGGGAATATGTAGCATTGTGCAAAATGAAATGATTAGCATGCATTTGCTCAGTGCTGATGTGATTCGGAAGAAACTTGGCGTAGTTGCCTATGTGCCAAAATGCCTAGAACACCAATGTGAGAAAAGCAATGCAAAATTGTATGATATAACTATATGCTGTAACTTTATGAGACCGCTGAAATATAGGTGTGCGAACCATACTTTCTTTACATGCAATTGAGAACCACGCTTGATGAACCTGAGCTCGAGATAAAATTGTGGGCACAGATGGCAGAGCACCGTATTTTGTTTTAATTTGTTGTTTACAGGAAGTAAAAGTTACTCAACAACGGAGTAACCACACAACTTCAGACAGGAAGTAATTACGGTCAAGATGAAATCAGAGAGAGTTATGTAATTTACTTCGTAGTCATTTGTAGTAATGTGTTTGGATTGCCTTCCCTTCTTTCTTTTCAGTCGCACATGTTCAAAGTGCAGGTGTGCACAACTCTACCAATTAGAGGTAAAAGATATTATTCATGATATGGCCAAATGTGGTATAGTAAGGAGTTTTGCCTGTACATGAAAATAAACATTTTCCAGTTTGCACGGCTTGGTTAGGTCAGAGTAGCATGGATGTTTCAATTAACCCTTTGAGCGCCAAAGTTGATTTTTGCCGCCGTCATAAATGCACCCCTGTCAAATTTTTCAGATTTTTGCCAAATTTTTGATGAAAAACTGTAGCCAATGAAATGTGATGTTCGTTTGGTCCAAAATTATCGAAGAAAATATTCAGAAAAATTCATAAAAATTGGTAAAATGTTGCACTAAAAGGGTTAAGGGAGGACTAGACTGGCCGTCAGTTGCCTTGCTTTTCTCGGCAGCAGTTTCACTAGCTGTGGGTTATTGTGTACACCCCATGGTCTACGCAGCAGCCCACCACTAACAGGCCAGTCTGCTGAAGTTTATTTCTTCAGTTTACTCTGTTTTGATATTTATATGCCCACAGATTTGGAGTACATCTGCAGGAGGGCCTCTGCCCAAGGAAACACCCTTGGCTAGTGAAGTTGAGAAATAAAAATATTTTCAGACTGTCATTGGTTGCATTTGATTTTGTCTTATGAATATGGTCAAAACATATTTTTCACAGAACAAACTTCTTTCACAGCTCTCAATAGAAGAATGGTAAGCTATTGGAATGACTTGTGAAACGTCAAATGCTACTGCCCTGCCATGTATGGCAATTTATCTTATCTTGCTTGCAAGGCAAAATTTTTTTGACATCGAAACTCATTTACCAATAGACTTTGGGTTTGGGAGGATACATGTCCCTCCTCTGTCTGTTTCCTGTCTCTGCAATTCCTTTCTTGCTCCCCTCCTCTCAGCCTCAGATCCCCCTTCTGTCACCCTCCCACCTATGTATGTGAGGTATTCTGTATGCCTTTAGTTATCATGTGGCTCTCACTACTTTTGCAAGACTGTTCTGTGACAGCCTGTAATAGTTAGGCAAATGCCAACGGCTCCCACCCAGGAACCACACTGGCCACTAGACAAGTTAGTCAAGAACACAGCAAGCACATGCTTTGTCCACACAGCTGGATGCTCTTTTGTTTTATTGCCCAGAATGCAGTGCCATTAAGGATTTCCCAGCATGCCATCTGATATCCCAGCATAATAACCATACAAGAGAGGAGTTGCTGGAGTTTAATAGAAATTTGCATAAATGTGTGACTCATGGCTAGGATGTCTCTCAGGGCCACTCCAACCTGGACTGTCACCTCCAATTTGCATAATCATTCTATCACAGGTGTGTCGACCTGCCGCCGCACCATGTGCCCATCCATCATTTGACCCTCTTTAGGTATCTTGTTAATTACAAGCGCAAACAACATCCATTTCTGTTTTATTCGACTGAGGACCACACATGGCTTCTACAGAACTCCACGCAAGCATATCTTTGTTGTGTTTTGGATAATTGCATCTTTTCAATATTCCTGCGTTTTTTCTTTTCACAACTCCAAAACCATGCAGCACTTCACAAATCATGCTCTGTAAAGTTCTTATGTTGCGCCTTTTTCTTTCTTTAAACCCTCTTCCACGTAAAACCAATCTTCAAGACAGGTGTTTGTGATGGTTAGTGTTTTTATATGTGAGCAGAGTGGAATAAATGCCACTAACCAGGTTCTTCAAAACAAGTTTATCACTGTGAAGTTGCTTTTTATTTTTGTTCAAGTCGCCTGAAACAGGAAAATAGACAGAGATACTGTAGCAATGTCACTTTGATTCAGCTGGTAGTTGAAAGCTGTCCATGTCAAAGACAGAACACCTGATTTCCATTTTGTAATTTTCCCTGTGTGCTGTTAAATGTACTCTGTAATTGCTATTAAAAATATATTTAGAAGCTAATTCTCACCTATTTCCCCCACGTACGTTTTCCCACTCATTAATCTGGGTTCGTGTATGCATTTTTGAGTATTGGGGTTACAGAAAATACTTCAAGGAATGGTTTGGCGAAATGTGTACCACCAGTTTGTCCTGGAAAAGTCACATAGGGTCGGGACTATGCAATATGATGTTCCAACACCCGATGAAATATGTATGGTTTCCAAACAGCTACAGCCCAAGATTTCTCAGAAAATGGTCTTTTCAACCATATTTTATCCTCTGAAAAAATGACAAAAACAGAAATTCCTTGAATTCTTTACTGTGAGCATACAGACCCTGGCCAACTCTGGAAAATTACAAGCTGAAATATGTTACATGAATTACAAATTTCCTAACATGATGTAGGTCAAGAACAGTGCTTACCAGTTTATTCGGTATTTTGTGAATTTTTTGATTTGTTGTTTGCAGTGTGAATATGTGTATTTCCCATGAACCCAAAGGTATTTTCTTTATCTATGGACTACAGAAATGAATAGATGTTAAATTAAAAACAAACACTTGGTCAGAACAGTGTTTAGCTGAGCCAATTGATTTTTCATTGGTGTGTTAAACCAAAAAGCAAGACAAAATAGGCAAAAATGACTAGGAAATTCTCAAGCCTTGTGATGTGACGTGGAAACACTTTCTGCCAAACCCACTTCACAATGACAGCGTGAGGGTGATTTTGAAGTTCACTGGCGTGGAAATAAAACAAGCTTGTGGAAATACAGATTTACATTGCTAAGCTGGACCACGTCAGCTC
Organism: Ptychodera flava; assembly: GCF_041260155.1. Taxonomy (NCBI): domain Eukaryota; kingdom Metazoa; phylum Hemichordata; class Enteropneusta; family Ptychoderidae; genus Ptychodera; species Ptychodera flava. The sequence goes on from NC_091934.1 coordinate 12,733,473, forward strand.
CAGTGAGCTCTTTGTTTTTAACACATTCTCAATGGAATGACTGATGTTTAAAACAGCTTAAAACAACAGTCTTTGGCTGTGTGCGGTAGCAGCTTTCAAGGCTTTACAGCAGTGAATGGATGTCACAAAGTTCCACCCAGTCACTTTTGTGTGTGAGTGTAAGGTGAAACGGAATGTACTAGAAAATTTTGCAGATGTGAACACACAACATTATTGGCCTCGGAGGAGTATTTATGCTCTTCAAGCAGGCTCACTTAAGGAACATATCACCCCATTAAATGGAAGAAGTGGTCTACAGAGGGCTTTTCTGTATCTCGGGCCCTCTACATCAAAGCTAGTGAAGTGAAAGCCGCCAAAGTCTTTCTGCTAGTTTTGCCAGTATAGCAAGAACCTGGAACTGATTGACATATAGCACATCAACTCTGCTCTGTCATGTAGATTATTCATTCTGCAAAACTTTTAATAGGTTTCGTTTCTGTCCTCATGTGCCGTCTCTTCGGTTGTTCCACTGGGATTTTGATCGCTCCAGACATGTCAGTTTGTCAGAAGTTCTTGAAAAGCTAAAACTTTGAAAACTTTCTAAAATGTTTTCACCCTGAGAGAGGTTCAGGCTACATGTTTTCTGTGAGTTTTTACCACAATTGGCCGAAGATGACCACATGGGTCCAGGTGTTTCGTTCGAAAAGTTTGTCACTGTTTGTGATGCTATTGTTCCAGTCAACAAGCTCCATAACAGAGTTTGAAAACACCTTTATTGGTCTGAGACAGAAAGGGCATATAGGTGAACAGAATGTGAATATTTCGCAGAAAACAAACCAACAAAGTATCAAATGGTGTAGAGTTTTTACCAGCCATGGCAGAAGTTGAATGAGTTCATATGCAGAGCCTCATTTTACTTTGAGAAAGCTTTCTCAGAGAAGCTCGTCAACCCCAATTTGTTTGACTATTTTTTGCCCTCTGGCCCTCTCAGAACGTTGGATCTCGTCCACCAAAGCAAGCCACTGTTATATCAGATTATGTTTTTAGCTGTTGATCTCATTATGATATTATTCTTCCCTGCATTAATCTCGCAACTGTCTTGAATGCTGGAAATTTCCAGTATGTGCCATCTTGACGTACGTTGAAAGCCAGAAAATTCTGGAAATCCGGTACGTTTTCACAGTGTGTTTGAGTCCGCAATTTTACTACATTGTGGTTGTGGTTGAGTGCCAAAGTCAATTTTTGTTGCCTTCATAAAATATACTCCAGTCAATTTCTTTCAGATTTTTGCCAAAATTTTGATTAAAAATCTGTTATTAATGAAACACGATGGCCATTTGATCCAAAATTATCAAAAAAGTACAGAAAAATTCATAAAAATTGGTAAAATGTTGAACTTAAAATTTGGTGGGAATAAATTACAGCATCCCAAGGGGTTAAGCAATATGTGGTAGTCCTAGCCAAACTGTGTTCTGAATCAGTGTGATTTGAATTCACTTTGATGTCCTTTATGAACTTGTCATGTCAATGACATCAAGCTACAATCATCTTAAGACACGGGTAAGAAGTCAGAGAGAAAACTGGTCTAGAGTCAGGGGTTACAGCATATAAAAATAACAGAATATAAAGATCAACTATGTTGTTCCCGACTGATTGATTATGGCTACCAATCTGTGCCAAAATATTTTTCAGTTTCATGCGGCAATTAATTTTTTATGTACTGTACATTAAAAAAGGAACCTTTGTTATAGAACTTACTCATTTCCAAAACTGTCAAAATCGACACAACATGGCATATGGCGTGGATATATTTGCCAATTAATGTGCCAGGCAACCATACAAAGCTCGACCACAGTGAAAAACAAGATTTAACAATCTTATTTGCGCACAAAACCTTGAAAACATTGCAAATTTCTGGAAATCCGATGAATAGAACAATATCTCAGTTATGGTCCATTGTCTTTGGCCTCCACAAAAAAAACCCCCGAAACCAGGCCCTAATCAGATGATCTTCAAAAACATTTACAAATGATGGCAAGAAGCTAGACTATTACCGAAGACAATCCACGACTGACATTGATAAAATTCCAAAGCCGTAAAGCTACCTTGAAAGGCTTGATTCAAAGTCAATGAGCGTCAAGCTTCTTACAGGAAAAAAACAGAAAATGCAATAAAATAATAACAAGCGTGCCTTTTGTGGCACTTTGTAATGCTGTTATGTAAATTAAAGGATTACACGCATATATCCAGGAAAGATGCATACCACACGGGCTTATTGGCTTCAAAAATAAAAAAATAAACAGCCAGAGAGGGTGTGTTTGGCTGTTGACATTCTTTGTGTAATACCCAGGCAAGGTGCAATCAACACTCTTCAACAAATTTTGTCAAGGCCCACATGCATTACGAAATATGTGATATTTTTTTTCAGTCATATCCCTGTAACTTTTCTGGCGGTAAAGCATTTCTGTACTCGATGAGACATACATGACTGTCATTTTGAGCAAGATTTAAACAGTGTCAGTCGCTTTTTGGTCCGTCAGCCTCATGACAACCCTGTCATCACCATGGTTTGGCCCAAACTCATCACTATCAATGGGGAGTGCGGATCTGTTCACAGGGAATGGGGGGGTGAACTGGTCAAATTATCAGGCCAGAATGTTTTTTAAACTTTTTGAAGCAGTGAAAATGAGAAAGATGCCCACATATTACAGTGGCCATGCATGATGGATCACTTCAACAAAACCAACGTATAATTCCTCTTTCTTGTTTTTTTGTGGACATTGTTGTACATTGGTCACGTTGGTGGCCAAAGATACAACAAACGCCCATCACACCACATGGTTACCTGCCAAAGCAAATGCAGTTAGCCATCAATGGGGGGGGAGCCAACTGTACCTTTTGTACCGAAACACCAAGACCTTGTCTTCCCCGACCAGAAATCATTATCCGCATATTTCCGCTATTGATCAATTGATTGGCCCTTTGTTGGCAGCTTGAGAAAGCACAGATGAAATAGCAGGGCAAACCGATTCACATCAGCTTAAAAAAAATCTGTCTATTGTCTATGAGGATTTTTTGGTGTTTCTACATTGCCCAGCGTAACGCCAGTGAAACTCTTAATCATTCAATTTAAAGCTTCAAGTGTTTGCTTCAAGGGTTTTTGTCATGCAACAGGAGAAAAAATATGTGAAACCCGTGCCCAGTCTTTAAAATCAATTAGTTACTCAGTCGATCATATGACAAACCTTGTCTCAGTCCCATCGGGAAAAGCCACAGATTCTAACATTATGTAAATTTCAAACATTCTTGTTTCTAAGTGGTTATGGATCCCAATTCAAGTCAGTTTCTTTATTGCCTTTAAAATATTCCCTCCTCCATTTCATGTAATAACAATGGACAAAAATGTCATATGTACTGACATTGTGATGTCTTCACTGGTTGAAAGAACACATATTGGATAGGCTCTATGATCGGTCAATATTCCAAACGCTCTAGAATGAGACATTTGCAACTGATTAGGATCCCCTGCGTCGTTCTATTCCTACCGATGGCAAGGTATCTGTCTGAAATTATTTTGTAATCTAGATTGCGATAAACTTGGTCTTCAAGGAATGGTGACTGATCCTCACTGACCCATATTCAGAAACTTCTCTTGCGCATTTTGACATTAGGTATTTTAAAAACTTAGCTGGTATTGGAAAAGCTTGATCTCCAGTGCTACTAGAGTTTTATATGGCAGTGAACAGAGACAAGCCTAAGGTTTGGTAAAAAGATATGAGTAGGATGAAAAATGCAAAAATTTAATCAAATGAACATCTTTTGAGTGAAGCAAAATTTCATATTGACACAGTGATCAGAGAAATTAGAACCAAGTATTGGTCTGATAGGGACTTCAGAGCTATCGTCTCAATATCTCAGAAATTCATCCTTGTCCCTTGTAATATCAGAAACAAAACAAGTTTTATGTTCAACGAGGGCACAGACAGAAAGCAATGTTTTAAAATGACCAAGGAGAAAGACAAGAAACAGGAAGACACATTTAAAAACTACTTCAAGCAATTTGAAATATCTATAAGTAAATGAGCGTACGTTTGTTCATGCTGACACAAAGGCGAAACTCTCATTTGTCAATTCAAGCAAATGCTTTTCACCCTTTTACCAAAATGGTTTGGCCCAAACTCTCTGTGTTCAGTGGTCAGTGTGGACTTTCATAATTGTTGATAATTATTTTCATCATTTTATTTTCAAACCAAAGTTGGTTTGTGTAAATGTGCTAACTGAAGGACATTTATAGAAGTATCACTGCTCACTAATTTGTACCATGCCTACATGTTTGAACAGATTAAAGATCCATTAGCTGTAACTTTGGTCATTCTTTTTTATTTCATTTGTTCTGTGTATCATCTGCAGTTTCTGGTTTGAATCCCTGAACCATGGAGAAATTCCTAATATTTAGCTCATAAACATACCCTATATGAGTATAATCTGCATTGTTATTGTTTAAATTCTGTATTCAGGTCCGGACTAGAATACATTTATCAACAATAACAATGGTCATTTCACATATCAGTAGGTGTTGGCAAGCAAGACACCGGGCATTGGTCTTGATGATCGCATTATAGTAAAATTCTGTAGTTGATACATTGAAACTGAGAAGTGAAAAATTAGTCAACAGTTACAGCTAGTGCCACACTCATAAAATGGCGCCCCCACAGAAATGCACAAAAAATGTAGTATTTGTAATCCTACTGGTATATTAAACCAAGACTACAATAATAGGACCATGCCGGAATTTTCCATCACTTATAAATTACACAATAATTTTTTTAATGGTGATGGAATTTCCAGCATTTTAGGTGGTCAAGGAGTATTAAAGCCCCAATAGCTGCAAATGAGTTTTCCAGGAGTTTTCTTTGAATAAGACCCATTAAAGACTGGAAAAGTGTATAACACTGTCATAAGTGTCAAAAGTGGCATGTAAATTTAAATGTTTTAACATCATTTTAGATTTCCCGCCATTTTCAAAAACTGATCATGTGACAGAGAAAAATAAAGATTACAACAACAAAATGTCGGCCATCGTGTGTTGTGCATTCACGTAAATGGCATTATACTTGTTTTTTATGATTACGATGTGTATGTGCAGGAAAGATTACATTGGCAATAGCAGTCAAAGGATTAAAAATTACCTCTTTTTGTAATATGCTGATATTCATGTGTGGAAATAAGCCTTTGGTTGACAGACCAGGTGAGGGATGGATATGATGCAAATTAGGCATGACTGTGTTATGTGTTGCCATATTTCTTGTGATTTAAATAATGTGTGTATGAAATGTAATAAATCTTGCAAGCTGTGTACTCCAAATTCTATATGAGAAGGTCCACAATCAGCAAACCATGGTGGTTGAGGGTTATTAGAGAGCATAGCACACTGCTTGATGGATGTGAATTGGCATCCACGTAAATGGTCATTTCTTTGTAAATCAAAAACTTGCTCCAATATATAGTGTATCTAGTGAAAGCCTCGTGACAGGTCCTTATATAGCCAGTCTTTTTTTAAAACTTTAACAATGTACCAAAACAAAATCTTCACGATGCAGTATTCAGCAATTGGTAAACTGTCAGTTGGTCCCTTGCTGGCGTTTCCATGGAAGATGTACATTTCAAACTAATTACCACTGAACTATGGCAGACAAAGCAAGAACACAAGACCTCAATTCTTTCAGCTATGAGAGATAGTTATAGTCTTGTAAAGATGTCTAAAGATATAGACCACGGTCTCTTTTGAAGTTTTGTCACTGATAAACAGCAATAAAGTTTCTGTTTTGTTTTTCTAACCAAGCATACATAACCAATTAAAAGCCTGTTATTTCATTAGAAGACAGTGCAAAGTAAACAGGAGCTTTTAAAGAGAACATTATTTGTTCAGTGAAAATGACTTTTATTTTGAAGTGAAAATTTCACCTGGTATCATTTGTAAACAGTTTTGAGTTCTAATGAGCATCATTTGGTTATATTACATAAAAAGAAGTCAGTAACATTTGCTAACTTTTGACAATAATTACAAACACCAGGGACTATTTTCAACCAGGGTAGTTTCCAGGATCTTCCGGGCTGGAGCATATGCACATCTCTTTGCTCACAACAGTTAAATAAACTTTCATCGCCAAGGGATAAAACAAAAAAGGATTGGGAAATTGCTTTATTGTCTCAGTGAAAAGATTAATTAAAACTAATTACAGGGCAGCTTGCTAAAACAATAGACTTCTCATAATCCACTTAACTGAATCTGTTAGAATGTAAATTTGATACTTTCAATTCTTTGTTTATGTTCTTTCAACCAATAATTTTCTGATTAGCGATACCAGTGTTTTTCTTTCACCTTCTGCTTTTTAAATGAAAAGGGTAAACGCAGGCATCCATCTTTGCCATGATAACTTTCACCTGTTGTCCCAACTCTCTGTATTGATACAAGAGTTAGGTACTTTTGCTGTAAATGGCTGCTTCCCTCAATTTGTTGTGGAGGGAATCTACAAAGAACATTCCTCACTGGAGCTCCCACTTGTAAGTGAACTTGAACTTTCAACAGGGTTAAATGGCAATGGCACTTGCCTGACCCAGCAGTGCAGGTGTGTTATGACAGTGCAATACTTTCAGAGAATTTTATGGAAGTGTATAGTCTATAATAGAGCTGATGTGTAGTCAGTTTGTCAACTATTCAATATGTGATGGTTAGGAAATTGACTTAATGGGTGTTGCACTGAAATCGATAAGGCCGTAGCTTTCATGGGAAATTAACAATGGCATTATCAAGGTAGAGATGTTAATTCTGGTTTCAAGTTCGTCCTTGATGTCAAAATCACTTTCAGGTACACAATCACATTTGGTACACTATATATAAAATGTAAATTGACGAATATCCACAGATGTGTATAGCTTACAAATACCAAAATAGTGAGTTTCTTAAGTGTCTTCAGCCAAGAACATACCATAAAATTGCTGCAGAAAACACTAACAACTTTTTTGGTTTTTATCAAGTATGTTGGCATTTTTGCTACCTTATTCAGCTCTTTGCAAAGGGTCAGATTTTTGAAACTCAAAATGGTCATTCGTGTTTAAAAAAGTTATGCATACATGTACTTGCCAAGTTTTGTAAATTGGTAAATTTTAAAAAATCAGTTTTGCTGTTTTCATTTGTGGTACATGCTTATGATATGGAAGCTGGGGGAAAGACGAAAAGTGTCGCTGAGTTTGGGGGTCAAACACATCTTGAGAGAAAACACTCACAGTTTGACAGCTGAGTCGTAACACTCTGAAGTATTCTTTCATAAAGACTGAATGGGTAACCATCTATCAAAACTAGACCCTCTGCTTTTTCTCCTTCATCCTTTGTCAGTGATAGTTGACGATAGATTTTCTGACAGAGCAAGCCAAGTGTAAGCCCAGAGTAGCGTTAAATTGTCAAATATTTGTTCGGATGCCGCAGAGCAGGAAACGCCAAGGTTATGTGGGCAGAATGCATCCACGTGCGCCCAAGAGAACTTCCGCAGCGCTTGAATCGAAAGCTATTGTGGAATCTTCAAATAAATTGCCTATTAAGCGTGGAAAAAAAGGAAATAGCCTTAAACAGAGTAATGGGAACACCGCATCCTTTAAGTCCATGGATAAACATTGCTTGGGTTTTTTCTATGGACCATTCAGTGAACTGAATCTGTACCTAATCGGTGCATGAATAGATATGATAGCCGCCCCCTGATAGAAATCAGTAAAGAATGCTTTGAGGGGAGAAACACCGCTCTTGCTCATGGAATAGCTCCCCTCCCCCTTCTTCCTTTCAAACTTCCCCTCTCAACAACAGTAGTTCTGTATAGTGATCACAGTTTGAAAGCATTGTACTAGCATAGTCATCATCATTGTCACTACATTGTGTGTCTGTATATAGCTTGGAGTTATCATGGGAAAATTGGACTTTCTTTCACCTCTCTCCTCTGCATCCAATTCCCTAAAATAGGTGCTCAAAAAACCACCATAGAAGACATTTTGGTAAATATCTCTGGTGATCCCGTTCAGAGTTGTGCCACACCAACTCTGTGCCTCAACTTATGAAATTGTCTGGATATTTCAACATTCATTCTTTTTTCACCATTGCTGTACATGCAGTGTCAGTGAGGAGAGAAAATGTGTGGGGTTTTTTTCCGTTGTGGTCCAAAGCCAAAAGGCAGCCTTTTCTATATTCTGAAATTCTAAGATTCAAATCATGGCTTCTTTCTGATCCCTGCTTTTAAAGGGCCAGAAGTTGTGGATTTTTCAATGTCATTTTTGTTTCGTAGGTCAAGTGCAGTTTCTAACTCTACTCCCCAAAGCAAGTTGAGATGCACCGTGTCAACTCAGCCTGTACTTGCACAGACTGTATTGTCCTTGTTGACAAGTAAATTCTTGTCTCTACTTCTAATTCATATGTCAACAACAACAGTCAGTTGACTACACACATTCACATGCTATGCTGCCAAGCTAAACATTTGTTGTTTCAACAAACTTTGGGGAGAAGTAGAAGAACTTCTGTTGACGTACAAAACAAAAATAGTGACCAAACCCATCAAAAGTTACATCCTCTGGCCCCTTTACTAGTATACTCCCTTCCCCAGTCACCCACAGGTTATTCCTACAAACACTGAAACAGTGCAGTGTCACCATCATAATAACACCCATGGCAAATTTACCCTCCTCCAGAATGCAAGATTTTTTCCCCAGAAAACTGATGGTTCAAGTAAAATAGTAACACTGCCTTCATCCAAGTGTAATGAAGTACTTCATTCGGTCAGACCAAAGCAGGCATCCCAGACTGAATGCTTTTCTCCGTTCTCATTTTCCACCTCAATTCTTCCTTCAGTAAGCCTTGATTTAATTTGTAGATGTTTACAGCTAACACAGCAACACAGAGAGAGACATCATTGAGAGCAAGATGCCTGGCAAAGTCCTCTTAATTACGATAATTGTAGCTGTTATTCCGAACCCATCCCACTCTAATTCATTGTGCTTCTGGGACAGCTTAAAAGATCAGACTTCTGCAAATTATGTTGACTCTAGCTTCTGTCTTACCCGTATTGATCAGAACTGATTTAATTAGCAAAAGGTAAACACACTGCTACAGTTGCCGGCAACACACACAGGCAGCCGAATCTTGCTGAAACAAAGGAAAGACAAATTTCATTAGATGTTCTCTTGTTGCTTGCCAGACATTGCCCAAAGACAGGTCCTCTTCCAAGCCAGGCAGATTTTCTGTATGTGCTAAGTAGTAAGTGGTATTTGTACTACAACAGAGGTGAGGACTTTATCGCTATTGTGTCTGTCTATAAGCTGCATGGACTCAAAACGTTAACTAAACCAGCAATTACCAGGGTTAAAGAAGTCAAGCCATGTTGAGAACATCTTTAATTTAAAACTGTTTTTGATCTCTTCTTTTATCTTTACCGGGGGATTATTAAACTTTGAGGGACCACGAGCACTGTAAAAGCAAAAAGAAAACAATGGCCAAGAAGGTACATGCACTAATAGTCTCTTGGGGAAATAGCTGGTTTGTAATTTTCTTCTTTTTTGCAATTATAAGAATCACCAAAAGATTTGTTGGAAAATTAGACCAGTATTTACAGTTTTAATGCCTTGATTACGGAACTGATAAAATACACTTTTATGTAGTGTACTTCAAATTTCATATACTGCAGTGGTGAAGGGGTGAAGATGTCAAGACAGTATAGCGGAGAAAAAACCAATAATGTCATCTTCGTCATGTTTTTCAATGATTAGGCAAGGTTACGTTAGGTGTGTACAGAGTCCCTGCAATAGTTGTGCAACATGACAGAAATTCTGCTTTTGTCCGTTAAATTTTACTTTCGTCACGCAGAGCAAACTAGTAGGCACTGAAGCTATCCTTAGAAACATTACAGTTACTGTTGGCATTGTGAGAAAAAAGACAAATATTTTGACACGGGAATGGATCAGGGAGATACCGGAATGAATTGCTTCCTCTTTTCGCGTGACCTCGGGGAAAGTGTATAAATTCATCCATTGAATGCTGCCAGCTGGCGAAAGCCAAACAAAAACGGACAGAATTTGAAAGATTTGTAACAAACGCTGTCAGCAGGAGAGAAAACCATTTGAAAGGAATGCAGCGTGTCGTGTCTGTCAAATCTGTCCGAGAGTATAAACCTAAATCCAAACATCCTTAGCTCAGTGTCCTTGGAGGATGGAAGCCGGCACTTCCTGAACTTATGTTTACACGGTAGTGGAAGTTATTCTGTGTATGCAAGACCAAAATGGAGCAAAAAGTCTTTCAACCGAAATGTTAAAATGTCAGAAAGGAAGGAAAAACAGTAATAGAGTTGCAAGCTGCATTTATTCAGAAATTGTGAGCTTGTATTGTGTCACAGTGCTAAATCGAGCATACTCGGGAACAAACTACTGTATATATGGTTGTAACTGTAGATGTATTTTCCAGATATATTTTGTTCTGCTTGAAAAATACAGTAAAGCAGTCTTAACCATTTAAGCACCAAAGTCAATTATTGCTGCCTTTATACCAGATATGAACTGGAAATGCCCACGTGTTTCATTATATATTGCAGTTATATGCAAACTGAACCCTTGCCACATTTCTGCAACTTCATTGAAAGTGTTATGATCAACATAACGAATAATATTCACCACAGATTAATTCTAAATCCAAATATATATCCCCAATCAGGAAAGTTCATTAAAATATGCAAATAAGGAATTGATTGAAATGTTCTCATTAAATATGCAAATTAGGAATAGGCTGAAGTAAAAATGTTAAATGACTTTTAATAATCTCGTATCATAGTATCTTTAATGTACAAAACAATTTGTCAGCTTTGGTCTGGTCAAGACAGGTAAATATCCTTAATTAGGAAAGTTCATTAAATTTGCAAATAAGGTATTGGCTAAAGTAAACCAGATATGAACTGAAAATGCTCACGTGTTTCATTATATATTGCATTTATGTGCAAGTTTGAACCTTTGCTACATGCTTTGCTACATTTAAAGAGTTATGATCAACACAATGAATTTCACCACAGATCAAATCTAAAGGTCATTAAGTATTCAAATATGTAATTAGCTGAAATAAAAATAATTAATTTCTTTGAGTACTGTCATTGTATCACAATATAGCATGTGTAATTACCTTTGGTCAAGTCCTTCAAGCTCTATATGCCAAACCGTGAAAGCTTGTTAGCTATTTATGCAAATTATGAATTAGCTGACATGAAAATGCAAAATGACTTTCAATACTGTTATAACCTGGTATAATGATCAATGTACACAGCATGTTCGCCAAATTTTATCAAGTAAATGCCAGTATATATCCCTAATTTGGAAGGTTCATTAAATATGCATATTGGGAATTGGCTGAAAAAATGTCAAATGACTTTCAATAATCTTGTATCATAGTATCTTTAATGTACATAGCAAGTTTTGCCAACTTTGGTCAAGTCAAAACAGATAAATATCGCTAATAAATGCGGGATATCGGACCGCAGGTGGGCGAAGATTGCATTATAAGCGCGCCAACCCAAACTCACTGCATGGACATCACATTTACGAAATCGAAGTCCAAAGTCAACTACGTCATTGTTAGAATAGAGAGGTTTTCCATCACACGGGAGCATACCACAACAAATTTTGCACAGATGGCGTTGCACTGGCATTGAAAAAGGGTGCATGGGAGGCTGGAACGCGGGCAGTTTCCCTCGCTATGGGTAGGAAATGCATTGAGCAAGACACACTTCCGGGTTCGCAAAAAAACGAGGATCCCATTTACGGGGCGCTCAAATATAACTATTTGCTGTGATACATAGCAGAGGCGTATATGTTTGTGATGCTGAGAATAACATCAGTAAATAAATGACGGGTTTTAAAAGTTGACGTTTTTTGCGATGAAACAGACTTCTGAAGGTAGCTCGCTTGGGGAACACGTCATCCCGGCCGCTGTCCGCTTTGACCCCAGTAATTCACACTGGTTTTGGTCGGCCCAGGTACCCAAGTCACTTCGACCCCGTCACACTTTTGCCTACATGTCCACGGAGACGATTCAACATATTCCACAACAAAGCCAAGACAAAAATTGAAAATATCAATAAAATGGCTTCACAAAGGCTGAAATACACGATACTCGATGAAGTATGAAGTTTATGAAATGAAATCAAAATTGACAACACAAGTGTTTGTCTCGGGTAATACCACTTGAGGTTGAACTATTCTACAGACTGTTTTTTCCATACAGTGCAGTATTTGTCAGTGACAAATTAATCTTTGCAATACATTTTTTGCGATGAGCTGGAAATTTGATTATATCGAGTTAATGTACATAAATATTCCGTTATTACTGGGACACGTTTATTTTCTCGATCCGCTATCTGCGGACTACGTGCTGAAGTACATTGACTGTTCATGTCAACGATCGTTTCTCCCTCTGCAGAGTTTCTGTATCCCGTTCAACAATGCTGTACCTCGATCACACGATAGTGACGCTATGTAGCTGTGCAGTATTGAATCATAAAATGGCCACCTCGTCTAACAGTAACACGTATTGTCGGGATTATCGTACGGAAAAAAGACTGCAAAAGTAAGACTTATGAATCTTCATCAGAATTGAACACATCATGATTGTACACGAGTATCAACGTGAATGCACGTTGAGCTCGGCAGTTACACAAGCATGGTACGCTACATGCGTAGCCCTACGAGTATGGCGACAGTGTCCGGCTTTGGCTACGCCGGGGGCTACGCCGCCTGCCGGAGGTGGGAGGCGGCGTAGCCAAAGCCGGACACTCTCGCCATACTCGTAGGGCTAGCTACATGCACTGCCGCGATGCCGATCGTATGCATTCCAAGGCCTATCCCGGAATTTGTTTCACAAAAACCTCAAAGGAGAGCAAACATACTCTATGGACAATGACGAATACGTTTCTTGGCGAAGCAAAATCAAAACAGTGCAGAAGTACATGAAGTAGGTCATGGCCTTGGACTCTGTGCACGAACCTGATTGGACACTTCAATACCTTTGACCCAAAGTAATATTATTCATCAGCACTTCCATGCCATGAGGCTAGGTAGAGAACGTATTAGCCCTGCGTACGATGCTGTGTGTTCCGCTACAGCTAATAATAGCCCCGCTCACCACAGCCCTGCAAAGACCCGTACGTAGAGTTGGTGACTTCAAATCCATTTTTGGACTTGACGTAAAAAGCCAAATTACTGCCGAAATTCAGCGTTCTTGGGCCCAAGTCGTATCCCTGCCTACCTCAGCTACTCGATCGCTTCAAAAATGCCAGTCTTTTATTCTTTTTTCGTAAATAACCGTCGATGTCGGCAACTCTCTCGCTAGCCCTGCGTACGTACGCAGTGTACGCTGTGTGTTAGGAACGCACACAGGGAATGCACAGCGTACACTGCGTACGTACGCAGGGCTAGCGAGAGAGTTGCCGACATCGACGGTTATTTCCGAAAAAAAGAATAAAAGACTGGCATTTTTGGAAGCGATCGAGTAGCTGAGGTAGGCAGGGATATGACTTGGGCCCAAGAACGCTGAATTTCGGCAGTAATTTGGCTTTTTACGTCAAGTCCAAAAATGGATTTGAAGTCACCAACTCTACGTACGGGCCTTTGCAGGGCTGTGGTGAGCGGGGCTATTAGCTGTAGCGGAACACACAGCATCGTACGCAGGGCTAAGAACGTATGTACTCATTTCTGGCGATCGAGCAGCGGAGGGAAACAATCAATTACCAAGGATAAAGCTAATTTGCTAAACGATATTTTATCTTGAATAGTGAGTTGAATGAGTAATAAAATATCATATTTTTAATGTTCAATACGAGGTTGAAACACGGAGGGACCGTGGTTGAAACCAGAGCTATCCAGCTGCAGCTGTAGCCAACCTGGACAAGCACATTTCACAGCGCCCTCAAACAGTCGATTGTTTTCACTTGTCATACGCGGCGTAACAGAAAAATTAAAACTTTCATAACTTCATTAATATCCAAGCCACGCCCACCAAAACCTTTTCAGTTCTAGCCATTTGAATTCTGAAGATGTCTACCAAATTTGACTGAAATACGTTCAGCCGTTTTTGAGAAAATGGACCAACAGACAGACAGACACACAGACAGACAGACATCGCTGCGACATATGCCACGTGTTCACACGTGGGCAAAAAATGTAACTATGACAATTTTTTCAGATTTCTTCCAAAATTTTGATCAAAAGCTGTAGCTGATGAAAAGTAATGTCCATTTGGTATGAAATTGTCAAAAAAATACAAAAATTCATAAAAATGGTAAAATTTTTCACTAAAATTTTGGAAGGAAAATTTACAGCACTCAAGGGTTAATGCCCAGCATTCAACAAAGCCTGTATGTATGTTATTTCCAATGTCACAGTCAACAAGTGAATTTTGGTCCAGACTACCATTTGTCAACGATGGCAATGCATATTATCCCCAATTGTTGTGTCAACCAGTTTAATTCTCTATATATCAACATACTTTATAATGATGAATAACAACATAAACTTGTTTTACAGAAGAAAAATCATAAAATATATTATCAAATATTACCCCCCTTTGTTCTTCAAATAAAATACTCTGGAACAGAAAGTTTCATACTTTGCTCAGCTCATACTTTGTTCAAGGAAACTAAATTTTTGTCATTTCACCATCAAGATTAAACTTTTACAGGTCACCATACAAAGTTTAGACATTACTTAAAATTTACCTGTATTTTACATACATGTACACCGTATTAACACTACGGTGCAAAGCAAAATTTTTGATTTTCTCAAAACAGGAGAACGAAAACATGAATCATTGTGACCAGAGGATAACACACCTGAGAACCAACCGATCTCTTAGCAGACAATGATTTTCACACTCTACTGATCATACATCCCAACTTAAAGGTCCAATCAAGTGGACCCAGCAGACCAGAAAAATATGTGAAACCGAAAAAGTTGTCCCTGAGGCACTTTCTACCTTCATAACCATGAATGACGTTGAAATAAGTCAGATTTGTTTTTTCTTCTCTGTTTCAAAAGCCGCTGTTGCTTCTGTACTGTTTGATGAGTCACTGCTCTATCCTCTACAACTTTTCAAGTTCCTTGGTCACAGCTAGAATTACTTTCCTCCATTTCTGCCTCCTTGCCACCTTTTTTGCTCGAGCACAGCTATACTAATTCCTTTAAAACACAGTAAAATTCTTACTTCCTTGTTCCTGCGTCCATCATCCTGCAGAAATCCACATTTTGCAGGATTTTTAGCAGTGGTTTGAATAAGTGTGTCTATGCAACAATAATGAACTTTGAATATTCAGCAGTAAAAGTTATGGAGTACACAGGTTTTGCAGAGGATAATAAAATCTGTCTCATTTGCCTTCTTGTGTCACACCTGGAATCAAAGATAATTTTACTTGTACCAAAAAAAGCTTATTAAAATTGAAAAGAGCCCATATTGCAGCTCGATTTCCAACCAAATGAAAATTTCACTCTTCTTTTTCCGCAGCTAGGAATGAACATAGTCCAGTATTGGCAATTGAGCTGTCTCTATACAAGGTACATTGAACTCTGGTACTGCATATTAAATGCTGTGCCTAGAGGATAACCCACCTGTCTCCAACCAGACAATGATCTTCCCATTCTACCGATTACGCATCCCAACTCAAAGGTCCCATGGAGGGGGCCCAGAGGCGTTGTCAAACTGATTCAAAACCCACCTGAAAGAGATCCGATGGTGTTTTATCAACAGAAGGGACATGTCAGAACTTCTCCAATGGCCCGCGTCTTTGTTGCGCTTCAACCAGGGAGAAAAAGCATCTCTGCGATCTCCCGCATCACAATTCCCGGATTAGAGCGTCTGTGAGATTCCACCTTTTCTGTTTGTAGGGCTCTTCCGGAAGACTTTGAAGTTGTCTTTGCTGTGAGGGGAGATTTTCCCGATGTAATCTGCTAGGAGGGGGGTACCAAAGGAGAGTCATTTAGTGTGTGTTCAGACAATTACAATTTGAAAACCTTCACAGATTTTTCGGATACGGCTCACTTGGCATATTCTCTTGATTCAATGGATCCTGTTTAGATCAAAAGTTTACTGTAATTTGCCACGATTCCTGACAGACAGGTCCTGAATACGGGCTTCTTCCATTAAAATTCACAAACCTGGAAATCAGTAAAGTTTCTTTCACAGGAAAAAAGAAAAGTCTTTTCAAAATCAAGTCAGTTCGGTTGCATCCTAAATGAGTGTAGTCGTATTCAGGTAGTGCTCTATCAGTGGGCAGACACGTGCATGCATAGTGTGTAACACACTGGGTACCACAAACCAACATACATACATAATACTCCTTCACAAGATACAGTTTTCAGACATGAAACTTCAGGGCAACTTTAACACATTTACGGCTGAAAAAAGACACCAAACGAGTCCAGTGATTTTACAAATAGACACACTTTATGCGGTGAAAAAATGTGGGTTTTTTTCAAGTCCAGTTGTTCAAACGACCTGTTGAAATTCTTATGCTGGTAATCAAGCTTTATTGCATGTTTTACTAACCCAGCTGCCTCACTTCAGAGCTGTGATTCGATGTAACTTAGAGTACTTGTAATATAAGTGTCTCCTACATGCAGAAGACAGCAGAACTGAGATGAAAAAGTATGTTTGAACAAAATGACATAAGAAGTTGTAACATTTGAAGTTAGCACTGGCTTTTGTTGTTACTATACCAGTAACTTGCAAATGTAATCTCTAAAAGTGGTTTTTATCTCCCATAAGAAATAACTAGCCAGTGATAAGACTTTACATCAGTGACACAGGCCTCACCTTTGGCTCTCCTCAGAACTGTTCAGAAATAAAGTCACTTTGCCCGACACCATAAAAAGAAGCAGACATATGGTTTAGGCTTGCTGTGTTATTTTAAAGAAACCACAATGTCATTCAGGCGATAGACTCTGGCAAACACAAAAACCTGGTTGAAATGCTTTGATCCAGTCCAGGTCGGCAGGGAGGCTTGCCACCCGGGGCCAGGCTAGTGTCTTTGATGTCATTGAACTCAGCTCACGGCCTGCTGTGCCGCGGTGACAAACCGACACCTGTTTGCAGCATACAATGTGCGTTTCTGCACTTTCCTCACAAAACCCAGAACGTGCAACAAACAGGAGATGGAAGATTTGCTTGCAGTTCCACTTCAAAATATTTGACTAATTGCTCGTCTTGCATTTTTGAGAAGACACTCCGTAATTGCTCAAGTGTTTTTACCCCCTCATCTTGAAAATTACTGCAATTGTTGTCGTGATGAGTTGAAATTGCTTTCTAAGTGATTTCAATTCATGAGGCTTACAGAACCGTTCAAAGTCAGACAAACTCAGCAATTTTGTTCTCATTGACAAGTCTCATTGTAAAAGGTGTGATTGCAATGTTTGCTGCAAGTGTAAGAATTTGAACTGTATAAAAACGACAGCTGTAACTTTAGATAAACTTTTCGTTATTTTGTCAAAAAAAAAATGCATACATTTTGATGCTCTTGGCCCCGGAGTATGTTGAAAGACAAAGTATCATTCTTGCCAACATATTGTTTACAAATATGCAATGTTATGGCTAGTATTGGATTTTGCCAAGTCCAAACTGGAATTCATTTGTCAGGAATAAAACCAGGAATTACATGTACACAGACTTACCTGTATGTTGTCAAATTGAACACTGGGCAGTCCGACATGCATTGGGGAAGTTTACAAGAATATATGCTTTACAAAATGAACAAACACACTCAAGAACACGTCAAAAATTGTATACTTATTGGAGCTTTAAAGGAAAACCCCTGATGCCCAAATCTGGATTTTCCTTAGCTATACTCAGAAATAGTCACAAATGAAATTTGGTAATTTTTTGACGGTTATACCTAAACCAAAGCAGATGTCACCAAAGTGTTGCTATCATATGCATTCATATCTGAAGCAGTGTTTTTGCTAAGGGCGGTACTAAGCAGGTAAATGTTACCTTGGTTCCCTTAGTATATCAATGCAATCAGGTTAGGGGACAGAAGAAATGTTACCTTGGTTCCCAAACAATTTACCAGTGTTCCCAAACCTTAGCAAAAACACTGTGTAGACAGTCTGGTTTTTCCATGTTGAAAGAACAAAAAAATGATTTTCTTTTCGAGATTAACCCATCCCTTTGAAAAGTCTACGAGAGAAAAACCATAACATTCTTGACAGTTACAGAACATGTGTGTCAATAGTAAACAATAATGTGGTAAGTTATATGTCTATTTGCATATCTGTATCCAAAGAAAAGTAACGAAAAATGTGTCGAAGACCTGCTTCACAGTTTCTAAGATGAAGTTTCTCACAGTTTCATTGCAGGCCTAGATATTTCACCATGAGAATTCTGTGACTTTTTTAACCCAGTATATAAAAAACAAGTTTTATTTTCGAGACACAGGCTCATTCCAGCGGCATTTTTTGTGGCTACAAAGGCACACACTCACACTCACTGGGAAGTCTAGCTGCCACCTGTTAGTGAATCAGCGATTGTCTCCGAAAAATCTCATAAACCATCAAAGATGTATCCAGATTTCCAGCATCACGCCTGGAGACATACCGCTACACCATTGAGTCTCCCAGCGGCAAGAAGACTTAATTGTCGCAAAAATTAGCTTCTGTAAAATTCTTGAAGACAAAAAAATCCTTGATTGCACAAAAATGGTGGCATCACCCCATATGAAGATGCCGTCACCCATGCTGCTTTTTTTGTAACTGTGCGTGGAAACAAAATGCATGTGACACCTCAATTTGCAGAGAAAGTAATTCCAATCAAAGCTTTTAAACAGGGGTATGAAATAGAACAGATTGGTACATAGGCAGACACAAGAAGCAACACAAGATATATTGTCAGCACCCAGACACCGACAATACAGACGTAATTCAGGTCAGTACGTGCAAGAAGTGGTGCCATCTTTTCACACACTGTGCCAGGAGAACACACACAGCTAGCTGACAATATAAGCAGGCCTTCAGAACAGATAGCACTGTAATTTCAACTAATTTGGGGGTTTTTCAAGGCACAATGGTGAGCTAATTCCGAGGGACACCCGGAGTCAAAGGCAATTTCCCGCTGGCATTGTCCAAAGATGTGAAGATCAAACCTGGTGGGCAGTCATCTCTAACAAGCTATCAGAAGAACTGTACACAGGGCAATATTTCTCCAATCATGGCCGGTATTGTTTTGGCTGATTTGGACAATCTATGGTGATTTTGTTGGTATAGAGCCTTCAATTGCTGCTGCCTTAATTTGTCTTTCATGGACCCAGTTCCTCCCACCATATGCTGTTTATGCAACAGAGGAGGAGAGACAGAAGGGAATATGAGAGACAGAGAGAGAGACAGAGATAGAGAGATTCAAATAAATTTAGAACTTGACAAACAGCATTGATATCATCTGAGATATGGCAAGCAGTTATCTCCTCGAAACAGACTTTTACTGATGAGCCAAACAATTCTACAAAGTGATCGTGCCACAACAAAAAGCTTGTCACAGTGAAGACATTTTGGTGTATCTGAGGAGATAATGGCGATCTCAGACAGTCGGTGTGCAGTACTTAATCAACATGATACTCACCAGCTTGACTTTAGAGTGATCTACTTCCTTTCGTACAAAAGTTAGAATTAATCGACGAATTTCTTCTTCCTTTCAATGGTGAAGATGTCATTGAGATGATATTGTAAATGTGTAAATGGTTCGCATATCTGAAGACAGGGTGCAGACATTACACAATGTCTGAAGAGTGTCACTGTTGAAGAGGGTTTCTTCAAGTGTTTTGCAGTCAAGTACCCAACACAGTTAGGAGCTGGGCAGTTCAGATATCAGGGTTGTGATGAAAAGACAATGACAATATCATTGCTTTGTAAAGTATAATACTCCTGTAGCATCGATAAACTACAAACAGAAGACGAATCTGCACATTTTATATTTCTTGGTAATTTCTTAGTGATTTTAATATTAATAATTTAGTGTAGTCAGTTCTCACAGTATTTCAAACCAATCCAGTATGACAATTGTAGTAGACAATTGCAAATACGTAGAGCGTCCCGTCTGGTTTTCTGGTCGCCATTGGCATTTTCTTTCTGTTAAAAGTTGAGTCACATTTAAATTGTAGAGCTGTCAATTACACCCACCACATCTGGAGCAAAGTGTACACAATTAAAATTTAATCAAAGTTGGCTTTGCTTTGACATGTCTACCAACATTGTGAAATACGTACTACAGTATTCATTCCTTCTTGCAGACACGCTTTGCAGTCAATCGCCATTCATTGTATTATTACGGAAGGCCCAGTCAGCTGCCAGTCACTCTGAAATGGACATGCTGGCCTCTGTGATGTGCTGAAATCGACATGTGATGTGCTGAAATTGACATGTGATGTGCTGAAATTGACATGTCCGTCGCATTCATTGACCAATTCTAGAACTTTCTTCTTAAAATACAATCAACGAAAGTAAGATCAAGACTCATTTGTGTCAAATGAATATATGATTATTTGATTCTCATCGCTGAACGTTGCTTCAATATTTTGATGTTTGAATTGGACAGATAGGAAATTCTTAAATGTATTTTTGAATTGGCAGTGCTAAGGCAGGACAAAAGCAAAACAAACTGTGACTAAATTTCAGTAGTTTTTCAGTCAGATTGAAACTTGTAACCAATGATACCTACCTATACTCACAAACAAAAGAAGATCACATTCAAAGCCAGTTCACTAAGTTAAACATCTAAGGGAAGTTTGTAATCTATTTACATCATTACTGTATGAGAAACAGTGTAAATTCTGTGCTCTTGTGAGTTTAGGATCCTGGCAACTGAATGCTGTGGCCGAGTTATCCATACTATTATTTGTCAAAGCAGCCAGAATGAAAGGTAGGAGGATGAAGCAGAGAGTATGTTGTTCATGTACGGCACCATCCGATTGCATGGAATGGGAGGTGCAAGATCTCACAGGCATTCGACTCAACACAAGCAAGCCATCACTGATACAACCAGTAAGTTGCATCAGTGACAGTTTGCTTGCATTGAGTCAAATGCCTGTATGAGAAATCATTCATCAACAAAATCAAAAACTTATTTCTTGTCTTGACGGAAATTTTTTCTCACTGTTCTTCCACACTTGGTACCGATGTGTTTTGGCTGTTGTCGTATCCCTAATGCTGGTTTTCAGCGCCAGTTGTTTGGGGGTTACTTCTCGCATAGATTATTCAAATGATTAACCTGATCGGCATATTCATGACCAGAGATGAGGCAGGGTGCTGCCCTGGATGTGAGTTGAACCCTGGGAGCTGCGGTCAGTCTGAGGAGTTAGGCATTATCCTACCAGCGGGTCATGTCATCAGATGGATCTGTATGCAGTCAATGTACAGTGGAGTTAGGTGAAAAATCTCAGCTGTCCGATAGAGTCCAATGAAAAGTAAACTTCTGATTTAAATGTTCACCAAAGTCACATTACAGCTGTCAATATCATTATCTATGGATATCTAATAGTAAAGAACTTATTACATGAAATTGATGAATTTTTAGAAACGATCTCTCCTTGATAATTGTTGAATGACATGACAAGCTCATGAAATTTATAATTGTCTCAAAATATTTTCAGGATGAGATATTTTATTTCATAAACTTTCAAAATCCTTCACGCTATAAGTTCTGTTTAAATAGCAAGTCCTCAATTCCAAACAGCATCACATCATAGTGCTCATGATAAAGATTTCTGAGATCTTCATTACATTTATTCAATATTTTTCCACAGTCTTGCATATTCATAGGGTGCAGAACAGTTGCACACCCCCCATTCAAAGTGGAATAATCTTATTGTTCCCATGGTCATTATGATTATTATGCAGATGCACTGAATACCTTGAGAGCACACACAATCAAGGTGTTGGAACAGTTGAGAATATTTCAACAGAAGTATAATGTGTTAGGTTATTCCATTTTTGTGAGAGGAATTTGAAGCCAAACAAAGAGGATTTTTATGCCAGAAATTTGACATTCTGCAATTTACAGTGGGTATTATCAACAGAAGAATGTGTTGGGTTATTCCATTTTTTACAAAAGGGTGCACCATTTCTATAATAAGAAAGTGGTCAGGATGAGAGTATGCATATCTGTTCACATATTTTGAGGGAGGACAGGAAGGCATGTCTGCTATTTTGCCCAAATTCTGCACTTTTTTTTCACTTTCAGGTCTAGTTAGTATCCTCCGTAAAAGCAGCACAGAAAGCAAATGTTGGGCTGTAACAATTTTCACCCTGCAGACCAGTACTGGCCACCCCTTTTAAAAATAAAATGGTCTATCATTCATAAATTGTAATAGTAGTATTACAGGGTCCAGGAAGCCGCTGGAATTATGGCTCAATGAAGATACTGAAAAGTTGCAGTGTTTTGTATGTGATGAGTTGACTTTGACTCAATTATGAAATAATGCTGTTTGTGTTTCTGCAATATTTCTTTGTCTGCCTCAGACTGGTAACCAGATGCCACCTAGCCTTTTTTACTGTTTTTTGTGTGTGTGTTTTTTTGGATTTTTTTGACAAGACTTTATTATTTTCTCACTCGAGGCTATACAGCTTTTCACGCTCATGATATACCTAGCAATTCTTCATCATATCTGAATAGGTTTACGTGGGAAAGTGAATCAATACACCATGTGTCAGTTTGTCATTGACTGTTAAAACTAGCATTGCGTTTCAAATGCTGTCTTTTTACAATCGCCGTGTGATAATTGATACCGGGTGTGAAATATGTCAGTTTGTGTGTCAACTTTGGACGATGTGAGAACAAGTCAAAATTTGAGGTGCTTCACTGGGAACTGTTATGTCTTAGGTTTGGATGTTCACAATAAGCTGTTGGCAGCCAGTTCTCACGCCATTGTTCCCAGTGGTCAAGTTCACTAGTTTCCCGTGAGAACAGTGTCTTTCCCAAATGACCAAAATTCTGAAATTAACCTCCATACTTTGCCTATTTCATCCAAGACTCTTTACTTAAAGCATCGCAACCCCAGCCTGACAATTTGAAATCTTTGATCAATAAACCGCCACCAGTAACAACTTCTATTAACTGCTCTGTAAAGTCTATAACCTCCTAGGACCACAAGTGACTGATCTATTAACCAGTCCAACAGGTCTTTATCACTCCATATATTATCGCCCTTGCAATCACGTTGAAATAAACTAATGAACACCCTTTTACCTTGTCTTGATATCATCCAATTGTCACCTAGAGACAAATACCATAGCAGTAGCTGTTCTGTGAACTGTATATGGAGAACATGTCACTTTCACGCTGTCGTGCTTGCATTCGAATGGTGCCTTGATGAGTATTTCTTCAAATTACAAAATTTGTATTCCTAGTTTGTGTAACTGTTGTGAAATGTGAATGCTGGTACAGTTTCTATATGCAAATTCATGACATTTCATTTTAGGTGCATAATCAGTATTCAAACTTACTGACAAACAATTTAATTATCTGATACACTGGTCTTGGCACTCACCAGTCTTTTGCACAAATCAAAGTATTAAAATTTTCCCCTTTACATCTCTAGACATCCATGATCAGCTTTGCCGCAGAGAACAGAAACATTGAATTAAGGTCTGGTGACCAAATAGCATCTCAGAAATTGTCACTTGTGCGTTGAATTCACACTAAACGCAACACATACATTATGGAAATACATAGCTGGTGTCATACTCACCTACCCCATCATGTCTAACATATGCCACCAGAATTAGCTACATCAGTAGCATTTCAATAACCTAATCATTGAAAAAACGGAGAGAAGGAATATTTGCAAAGAAAAGTTTTGCTTTCAGGGAACTTTGTTTTGGGAGTGTGGTAGAGGTTCGGAGTTCAAAGAATGCCTTATTACTGCTCCTCGGACAAATTGCGGCCAAACTGGATGAAAATGTAGATCTAAACCTCAGGGAAAGTTCTGTAATGGCTGCTTTTGTCTCTGAAAGAGAAAGGAGAATGCTGTCCAATTGTAAGCATTGATGCTCTGTTCCAGTCAGTCTTGCTTCCGAACTATGTGGTGCACGTCATGCATCTGTTATCAGGAGTGTAGCAGTTGATACAGAATTCAGTCGGCCAATTCAGAATGAATGCCGAACCAGACTCTTTGAAAACAGTCAGGCGGACCGAAACACAGGCAGGTGATTAAAGCCCGGCCAGGCACTTTGAGTGAGAAGAAAGTTCTTTATCACAGAGGCGAGGCATCTATCCTTGAATTTTCCAGGATTTGTTGTATTTGATGTCTTATAAATAACGCAATACCTCAGGCAATTTGTCCTGTTTGTGTTCAATCCAATGGACACCGTGTTTTGAGCTTTCTCCCCAATTATGTACTCAGTTGCACCTTTTAAAAAATACAAGTACTCTAGATGTTCAGTATAAATTCACCAGGACATCTGTACTCAGTGTATGGGTGTACTCAAGCATCATTGTATACTATCAACACTTGAGAAAACTACAAGGAAAATAAGCATCTCAAAAATTTGTCCTTCAGATTGCCCCGCAATTACGGAATAATGATCACGTTCAATTTACAATTGTAAGAGCTCACATCCAAGTAAAGTTGGGAAAAAAAACTGTTGTCGGTTTTCTTCCATTCTTTTGTCTTTGTTAACAGTTGATGAAAATGAGTGCGTAGCTAAGAGGAGAAATCCGTTCATGCTAATCTAGACTGGCAGGGAGTAGGGAGATTTGCAGGGGAAGGGAGATGTGAATAAGCAGCGGACAGTGAGGGCTCTGGGTTGTTTGTGCGGCTATACTTTGCCTGCTGAGTACACTTTTAAAGGAATTTGTTTCTAATATATACCCACAAGCATGCCTAATATACTGTATGTTGTATATAGAAATTTTTCAGGGGAAATAAAGCATAATTTGAACCGAATTTTTGTTTTCCTGTATAAACATTTTTTTTGCAACCTTTCATATCATAAATTTGGAATTGTAATATCACATTAGAAATTTGCAAAGTTGACCAACTTATGCCTGCCAATGTGTTATTTAGAAAGTCAGTGATATTTGTTCAGCATCTTTTAACACACTAACATTTGTATAGTCTGCTGATGATTTGAACAGAGAAGGAAAATGCTGCAGATCAGCTCCTCCAAGATTCTGTTGTAATGTTTGGTTTCTGTCAAAGATGCTGATGAATTTCAGAGTATTGTGAGATAGTGAAAGAGAGAAAAAACACTCTTCCTTGTAGCATGGGCTAGCACAGCCTGACTTTTATCAAAGATGATTTTTTTTTTCATGCAGGTTAGGCCTACAATCACAATTTGGTGCTGTTTTTTTTAGATAAAATACTTAGCACTATTTCTTTGATTATGTTATAGACCCAATTTCCCTACATGTTGTGGTTTTTAAGTCTTCTGGAAGGACCTTTTGATTGAGCTCTGTGCATGTGTACGTGCGTCAGATGTGCATGGGTAATGTTGAAAAAATCTCTCGAATGTAAATCTGTACGTGTCACATGCAATTGTAGGGACCCATACAATCTTTGAACAAAGTGCTGACCACTGTGGTGCAAGAAGGATGACTTCTTTTTTCAAAAATTTCCACAGCCTTGAGAAGAATTAAAAATAGTTTTTTCATTTGCATAGAATGGCCAGATTTTGCCTCATTAGGCACGTTGCAGCTTATATGCATATTGTAAGTTATCAGCTAAGCTGTGTTCAATGTCAGACCTCGAAAAAATGTCAAAAGTGTGCGGCCTAATTGGCAATACTGGTTTTCAAGCCTGTTGTTGAGAAAGTGGTCTATTTGCTTTTTCTATTTATGTGACACTGTGTGTAGTAGCGTATATGTTATGACATTTTGAGGATAGTCATTTTTTGCTGATGTCCTACACATTTACAAAAAAATTATCTTGGGAGATAGATGTATTTGGCCTCTCAAATTTTTACTCTTTTTTTTATCTACCACTTGTGGGTGTTCATTTTAAAGCTTATAGAGTAAGAAATTTCATCACAATCTTAGTTTTGTACAATCTGAAAATGGAAGCCATTTAGAATTTCATATATCGGTAAATGTTAGGTTATTTGTTTCCCTGGTGCTAAACGGTGACCCTCAATTTATTTTTGATTTGGTAAGAGAATGGTTGAAAGTTTCATTGAGGAAAGTTTGAGCAAAAGTTGTAGTCTTTCACTTTCAAGACGCATGCTACCTTTAACACTCTATTTATAGTAACATCAAATTAGCCATGTAATCACCAACTTAGCAGAATGTCATACAAAACAGTAAATGGTAGTTTCTGTAAAAACTTTTGACATTTTTGTCAGTTTAAGGCGTCTGAAAATTATTGTCCGGATAAGCAGTATTCCAGTTTGTGATTGAAAACAGCTTCACAATCTGATACATTTCTTGCAGCAAAATAAAAACCCCAAAAAGACAGAGAATGGCTATCTTCCTTCTCTTTGGTCACTAGCACTCTTCATGCACATCTAGTCATTTTCAATAGAACGGTCAGACATCAACTGGGGTAGAAGATTGGGGGAAAGGAAGTGTGCAAATAACACAATGTTAGAGACAAATGCTTTGATCTTAGAGATGAGTTTTGTTATAGGTGATAAGAGGATTACAGGGCTGATGGTGTCTTGTCATTTCCATTGAAACTGAAGTTTATTGTGTATTTGCCAACTGATAAACCTGACAAAAAGACGGGTGTTTAAAAAAACCCTGATGTAAAACTTTTCGAGACTTTTTTGATCGACAATCACCTGTAAATGACAATGTTTGAAGTAATGAAGAATTGAAATGAAGCGAAAGTCCTCTGTCAAGCTAGAAGAAATGTTTGAAATCTTTATAAAGCCTTTGGAAGATCCCACTCTGTCATACAATTCTTGAACAAACCAAGTCGTGTGGGTTGTGTGGTGTAGATTCTCTCCATGCAGACAGTGAGCAATTGAATAAATTTTGACAAAAATAGAACACCACCTCCTGCAAAGTCTCTTCATCAAGCCGGCCTCTGATGAGAGTTGAAAAGTCTTTATTAGACATAAATGCTACGCCACTTCACTCAATGCAATGATCTTAATCACTCTAGATAGGGAATCATTCCAAATTGAAAAGGAATGACGTCTGTAATGATTTTCTAGGTGGAAATTCTACAAACACAAGGCAGAATTGTTCATGATAATTTATACACACTGTCCGTTGGTCTTGGGACAGCACGTCATGAGCTTATCTATTATTGGACTAGAATAGTCGACACGATAACACTTTCATTAAGGTATGAGGCAACTAATGTTTGGCCTACTTTTCTCACAAACCTTTCACGGTTTTTTTTTTCCTTTAATCCAGAATGAAAAGTCTGTTGACATTAAGACTTTTCAGTCTTCAAGAGAAAAAAGTTTATACCCAGACGTGATTTAGTGGTGAAAACAAAATAAGTCCAGACAAGACATACACAAATAAGAAATACATGACTTTTTAGCACATTTTTAACTTTTCTTGCTTCAATTCTACCTTGCTAGACTTTTAAACTTGAACTTGACAGTTATTCTGGCGGGCCGTAAGAGTGACCCCTTCTTAGCTCCTTATCTTTCATTTTTCTTTAATGAAGGAGTTCCTCTCAGTCCTTTGGGTTTTCTTCTGTAAATGCTCTCAAAGTGGTCGTAGTGATCAGTTAGAGTGGAAATTCCCCCCTCCTCCTCCTCAGGCCAGGAATCCAGGATCCTTTCAGTGGGCAAAGAAGTCGTTGCGTACAAGTATGTGTGAAGGAGCGTCCATCAGGACGTGTGAAGAAGTTTGAATTGCGGGTTAATGAAGAAATGTTGAGGTTGAATCTCACATCATCATCATGTCTGGAGACAATGGATGGACACCTCGGGGAGGTGACATCAGAGGCAACTGCCTGCTTGTTGCAGCTGTTTGTTTGCACCAGCACACAATTGTCCTGAGCCATTCCTTTTCTTCGCGCACAGTTTCTGTGGTTCTGCCCGTGATCGGCCTGAATAGACCCCCTGTCTGAGCCTTGGTGTGAGCCGTGCAAAATACAAATCCACAAAACTCATTTAGCAGCTTTTGTCTTCAGTGTTAATAACCAGAAAATCTGACACAAGCCCTAATTTGTCCAGACAGTTGCCTCTCGCTCTGTCAAGACGCTTGTTTTCTGTAAATTCCGATGTCCTGCTGGCCTTTGTCTCTCACTCGGCACGACTCATGGATATGTTGCCTGGATTTCTGGTATCTAATCATAGGTTTTTAACTTTTCTCTCAGAAATGACACCGGTAATACCTCAGGTATTGTTCGGTTGAATGACACACATGGCATAAAAACCAAAATATTTTGGTGCAACTTACAAAATAAGAAGATGAGCAACATTGGCGTTTTTTCAAAATCTACTCATCTCATCCCAGTGATAAGCAAAAGGCGATTTCAGCGCAGCTTACATCATAATAAGATCACAAGAAACCTTTTATTTCTAAATGCTACAGACGCCATCCAAATGATCAAGGAAATGCGATTTTTCGTGGAATGTTCTTTGTTTTCAAACCCTTGGATTAGACGAATATCTGTCATGTATTAATGACCCGCTCCCCAAGTTACGTCGTACTGAATTCAAAATTTAAATCAATCACTGGGCTTATTTAGTATGAACAAATAAGAATAGAACTTTAAGACCTGTGACACGGATGATGGATAAATCAGTTTTAATCTCTTAATTTTTTGTCCACAATCATTCCTTTTACTGTGTTCTTTTATTCTTTTATTCTGTTTTTGAAATCTTGAGTTGCAAGTATTAACAGCCCATTTAAGGTAGAACGCACCTCAGGGACAGATGTGAACCCTATAAAACTTTACTATATTATACTTTTTTTGATCTACCACTTTTTTGAAGGGGCCTCATGTTGGAGTAAATACAATTTTATGACCCTATATTTGCAAAAATCAATACATCAATTTTACCTCATGATTGAAGTTAACACTAGGATTTCAGACATTTTGAATTTTAAATAATTGGTACATATTGGGTTATTTGTTTTCTTTAGTACCAAATTTTGCATTTATATCCTTGGTTATGAAAAGGAATAGTTCAAATCTTAAAGAAAATTTGACCAGAAGTTTAAATCTTTCAATTTTGAGGCACATTGTAACGTCCTAATAATAAGTGAAACTACAAACTCACTTTCAGAGATAAAAGTGGTTTCAACAGATGATGTTATTGTTCCTTTGTTTGGTTTCCTTGCAGTAATTTCAAGCTTTGTATCGGCATCTAAACCAAAACGAAAAAAACCCTCTGACAGTTGGCAGTTTTCCCTATTTGCTCATTAAACAAATCGTCTTGGAGAGGTATTATCTTTGCTTCGGCAACTTTCAATCCAGGTTTGGAAGCAAACCGCTTGGTCTGTCACTCTTTCCTTTGTGAGAGTTATCAAAATTATCATTAGCAGTGCAGATCTGGTAAGCATGCTTCAGTTACCGTCCACAAAGCTATGAAAAGAACTTAGGATATGGATTCTCTTGCCACATATTTAAATTCTCAGATGGGCACAGTGCTGAAAAAATAAAATTATGCGACCATGCAAGAATTTGCACATAATTATCACTACCCTAAGACGCCCTGCACATGCAATTACCTCACTGGTTATATATATGTCATACACCAGCGTAAAGACCAAGTTTGGAGTGCAACTTACAAAATATGAAGATGAGCAACATTGTAGTTTTTCAAAATCTACCTAGTGATAAGCAAAAAGCAATTTTGTTGCGATTGCTTCCAAGAGAGAAAGCTAATGCATTTTTGATAGATACAGCAATCTTACACTTTTCATTTGCATTTTATGAGGGAGAGACACTGATTCATCAGACAGTATCTTTAGGGTCCCCCTCTCCCTCCCCCCAGATAAGAGTGCGCTTTCTGTCCGTATACATTACTTTTTAGTGGTAAATTTTTTTTTCAAAGTTAATGATGTCTCTGCACCTCAAATGCTGTTCAATTTTCTTGAGGCGGGGCAAGGAGAGGTTTGCCTTGAACATTTAGGTGTTAAACAGAAAAAATGGCTCTGAGAAAGATTAAAGGTTTAGCATATGTGGCAGCATTGTTGGAGGCTGCAAATCTTGGTGGGAACTTCACCAGCTTAGCTGTGTGGCATTGAGTTGGTTGGCCTCCATTCAACTTCTCATTGGCTGCCCAGATTTCGAACAATGGCATAATCAGTTTCATGAAACCTGCGGATAAGATTCGGAGATTACCGCACATCGGGAGGGGGGGGGAAAGAACATTTCTCTTTCTGGTCCATTTAGACTTGTTATAATCTGGAACAGTTAAGGCAAGATTTCAGGCTGTCTTGAAACAGAGCTTCTGGTTTTTTTCTTAAAGAAGAAAAATATCAGTGTCTCCTCTCATTGTCACAAGTGTCATCAAAGTGACAATAGAGCACCTGCTAGGGTCTCATGTTGGATCGCCGGGCACCTATTGATCTGGGAATGTCTGTTTCATGGTTGATTGTTAAGTGCTGATGACAATGCAGATCACATATGCTGAGGCAGTGTCATCACGTATGTTCTGAAAGAAAGCAAATTGATTCAGATCAACATCTCCGTCACCATTTACACACAAATCTTGTTTCCTTGTCCATTATTGCTGACAATACCTCAATAACTAGCGATATCTCCACGGAGCAATCTCATTGACTTATTTCAATGATTTGGCCTTGTCCACTGAAGATTTTCCCAGGCATTTGAAAGTCTCATTTTTTTCTTCAAGACGCTACCAAGGTAGTTAATGAGCAAGTTTTGCGAGTATTAGCCTCGTGCAAGTGCCCAGGGTCTGGGCTATTTTTAAGAAAATGTACCAGAAAAGTTACGACATCGTTGAGAAAAATGTGTCAGCAGGGGTGACAAACAGTGACAAAGTTCAGCAATAATTCTATATAAGACTGTAAAAAAACTCTTTTGTCTCTGCTGGTTCTGTTATGCTTCAGCGCTGCCGGAAATATTCCACAGCTCCATGAAGTAAACATCAAGTTTCAAGACAGCCTATCTGACAAGAATGTCAGACAGTAACAATTTAAGTGCCATTGGCCATGATTTACCTCAGTTGTATTTTGCAGCATTTTATTTCTGTTTGTGAAATAATGTACCCATGTTCTGCTCCCAAAATCACAGTGAAACACTTAGAATTCAACTTGTTCTGTCCCTAGGTTTAGTCAACCTGGACTCCAATCGATATGACAAGGTACATGAAACTTTCAATGTTGCGTTTGCAAACCTGATCACATGACATGGCACATTCCATTATCAATGTTCAGGGTCCAAAGCCCTGCAAAGAACGCCGTATTTCCCATCAAGACACCTTTGATATACAAGACCTGAAAAAAAGGGACAGAAAATTGATGAGCTTGTTTTCAACTTCATGATCCTTTTCAAAAGAACACAGAATTTTCATACAAATACTCATAGCAACCATTGCAAACCACTGGAGGGTGTCCTAAGCATTGTCTTGACAGCATGCTGTGCCGTGTGTCCAAAACCGTATGTGTATTGTTCTGGGAGTTGTACGTGTGTTGCTGTTGGCGGCACTCACAGCTGCTTCTTGAGGTCATATAGTTTAATGGTAAGGGCAGAAAAAAAGGGAAAAAAGCAAGAAACGAAAATAACCAGAAAAAGGGTCATAAATAATTATTTGGTGATACACAGAGTGTGGTTGTGTTGGACACTCTACCAGGTGCAGCAATTTTCTTCTTTACTCTCCCGTCCTATTAAACTGACTTCAAAAAAAACAATAATAAAAGTTCTTTCAGCTTGGGCGATTTGTCCCTAGACTTGAAGGTCATCTGTACAGTGTTGCTGTATGAACAATGTCGGTTTTAGCTACAGTCATTTCAATCGTGAATTGTAAACACTCTGAAAGGGACAGTAGATCTTTACCGGTGATATTTTTACGATTTCATTCAAGTAAAAGCAAGACTAGTTTTCATTCATCTTTCTGAAGTGTGTTGAAATATGAGATACTAGTCCTGTAAACACAATGCTTTGTGTACAGCATGCTATGTCAATTATCAACAATACATATAGATCATCTAGTTTGGACTATAATATTGGTAAGGGAGCCACCATTATTAACAGCCTGGGGGGTCGGAGAAATGTGAGGGGGTCACTCAAAAAATTGAAAACTACAAGGGGGGTTGCTCAAAATGTGGAGACAAAGAAGGGGTGGGTACTCAATTTTTGGTGCGGAATAAATTGAAACACCTCTCAGATTGCACTATTGCACACATCAATTTCTCAAAATTTTTAATGTGAGAGGGCGGACCCTCTGTCTTACTCTGTTGGGTGTTCAAACAGTTTTACTTGTAAAAAAACAAATTGAAAACACCTCTCAGATTGCACCAGATTGCACCATTGCACATATCAATTTCTCATAATTTCCCATGCAAGATAGGGGACACTCCCCTCTGACACTTTCTCCCTCAGCCTCTCGCGTGTTCCCCCTCCCCCCCCCCCTCCTGTACTTTCAAATTCTGATATCCTAGTGAAAACCATGTCATGATACCCGTTCAAATTAAATGATACTATGTGGTTGGATACTGGTTATCACGTGAGCTTATATCTATATTTTGTTGTGACTTTGAATTTCATCTTGCTGGTTTCATCTTTTTCAACCATCATGAGACAACCGATGATAATATAGCAGGGTACACCAGGATATGAAAGGTCTTTACTATTGCTGTATTTTTGTACATTTTACAAGCAAATAACTGTATTGATATTTAACTTTTCTAGGTGGGGGGGGAGAGTCAATGAAAATTTCTGTTTTAGAGAGGGGGGTTAGTCAAATTCATCATGGTTGGCAATGGGGGGGGGGGTTACTTGAAATTTCGGACTTTCCTACTTCTGGCCATACAAAATGTTGAAGTTAGTGAAAAAATCATTCACAAGTTAGTGTTTCATAACTCAAAATAGATAAATCACCAGCTCACTTGTTCACATGTGAGCTATTGTCATACCAATGTCTGTGCATCTGTCTGTCTGTCTATCTGTCTGTCTGTCATTCCGATATCTCAAGAATGCCTAATTAGATCGAAATTAAACCAGAAATTCTAATCAGTAATTACAAAAAAAACTGATCGTTATGTTTTTGGATGATTATAATGCTGTTTGCATAATTACTTTTTCCACAAGTCAGATATTTTCAAAATGACAGCGTCTAATCTGATGATTCTTGCTACCAATATTAATCATACAAATTCATGACAGTTGAAGATCATTTCGCTATTGGCTATTTAAATGACATCGCCCATTTGAATATTTACGTTCATTTGACAAACACAGTTAAGGATAAATTTCTTTTTCGCAATTTTTTGATAACGCTCATATCACCCCTCTTTTGTTGATGAACAAACCTTTCTTGAGGACATAGCTATGGGGTACAATAGATCTGTAAAACTCAACTTTCATAGGACATGTCTGATTACTTTTAGACAATTCTGAGTGACTAATTTTCCTTCTAGGATGGGAAAATCGTTTTGTTAATGTGTAATGCATTATTTATGAAACAATGTTATATCATAGATTTGCAAATGATGGTACAAAGAATGGAGAAAATAATGTGTTACAGGTGAAAGGGTGTAACAACTGTCTTATAGATTACTAAAGGGCAAGGCCAGTCCTACCTCCTACCAGGGTTAAAATATGTTACAATAGCTATAGGTCATCTATCAAATGCACTGTACAACAGTGGACAAAGCATGTATGTGTGCAGTGATCATCAAGTCATGGTGCTGACTGTTTGGTCAAACACCTTGTTATTGAAACTGTCCCTTTTACTGACGCTTTTCATTCTTGGACAATGATTACATTGGCTTGGTTACCATGGATACTTTTTTCTATCACTGTCAATGGAGTGTTGCATTTTTGTGAATGTGTTGCTAGGTATAAGCTAAGTGATGGGTTTGGTGGCTGAGGAGAAATATCAATCGAAGTTACCCAGCAGTGAGGGCACACTTTCTGAATTGGATCGCTCCAGTGAGAAATTTTCGTGAGGCAGACAGCCCTTACTTTGCTTTTACAATGCTTCATGCTGTGCAATCACTGAAAATCAGTGAACTGCCACTGGTTTTTTTTTAATATCATTGAAAGTCTGGATCCTCCATGAAAACTGATGACCAAAATAGAACATTGATATCACGGATAACATGATCCAAAGTCAAGGTCACTGCTGTAGCCTTAACATGGCAGTCACTAACACTCAGGCTACAGCACCAAATCTCTGCTTGTCATCAGTT
This sequence comes from Ptychodera flava, assembly GCF_041260155.1. NCBI lineage: Eukaryota > Metazoa > Hemichordata > Enteropneusta > Ptychoderidae > Ptychodera > Ptychodera flava. The sequence goes on from NC_091934.1 coordinate 12,767,785, forward strand.
ATACATCATAGATAATCAATCAATCAATCAATCAAACATAATTTATGTAGCGTCAGAATCCAAGAAAAAATATCTGTTCAATGGCGCTTAGAAGAATTGGTACGCACAGTAAGCTAGTTTAATAATGACATTTACGCTTTCATTCAGAAATCCCCAAATATGAAAAAAATGTATGTACGCTTTAAGTACTGTTGTCACAGTTATGGTGTCATACATTCTCGATCACCTTGTCATTATTTCGCCTCATCTGCCTTACCTCATGCCGACGTGACACTCATTGTTCAGTTAACATCGCCTTTACGAGATGTACCTGAACCAAATGATGACAATCAGGCTTGATAATGACACCATAGGAATTGTCGCACTGCCCAGGAAACAATGCCTGTACAATGACCACGCGTCACCATACAGACGTCATGGAAAATGATGTATTTGCTATGCGTTTGTCAAGTTGGAAAGAATTTGGAAGAGAACCCCAATAAAACTAAGAGCAAATCAGTTTATATACTAGTCAGCAAAGAACATCCACTCGTTAGCTTAAAGTAATCAAAAACATGGAAGACAAAACATATCTTAGGAAGTTTGCATTCACGCCTCAATAAAATTTTTCTCCTGTGTATTAATCTGACGGAATCGTTTCTTTCCCGTCTCCCTCTGAGTTCAGGTAAAGGAATTTGGGATGCATGGGCTGGTTTGTGGTATGCTGGAGTGTAGTCAAGGTGAACACAGTAACGTGGGAACAGGTTGTTGATTCACTGATTTGTTTAGGATACCCATTTTTCCCCCAACCAGTCCCCCCGGGGCTCTCAACCCCAATATATCATCTGCAATTGGAAGACATGCATGCCGGCTGGGGAAGTTCCTGAACCACCACCTCCGTGGATAACCTTCTTTGAAGACTTTTGAGAAGCATGGCTACATGGCGGCTTTTGTCCGGGTGTCAGCGTGACCCGACTTCTGCTCCTGTTTACTGGTGCTTTTGTTTTGTTGTGTTTGAACCAGATCAGCTGTAACCGCCCTCCGTTCTCGGTGTTGGCCTATCACCTCAGCGTGTATACACCTGGTAAAGCGGTCAGTCTCAAAAGAGAGCAGGCACAATACGGCTCCCCTCCTTCTAAGAGTTAACAACAATTGGGTCAACTTTGCAAAACAGTAATTTACCCCTCCTAAACTACAGAAACAGCAAGAAGCTTAACATCAAAGCACAGGGGCGGGTAAACTACAACTAGTAGAGATACAGTAACGGACCGCATAAGGTATTGTATGTTTCGCCATCATGGTACAGAAAAGCAAAACAATAATTTGATTAACACAGAACCCTAACCAATGTACTATGACATAGTAGATGCATATTTCCACCTGTATTTGCTGTGCATGCAGCAAGAAGGTGAAATTTCTTCCCAGAATTTCAAGATGTTGTAGGTCTTTTTACACGATTTGATCACTAAACATTAGTCATTCAAATCAATTCACCATGAAATCAACAAACGTCTATCAAGTTCAGTGAAAGTTCACAGAGACTGAGAAAGAGCTGGTTATCATACAGAGATTTTAGATTCATTGAAGCTGCCGGGTCTCTCTGTAACTGCCTCATATGTTTTTATAAAATTCTCATTTTCTGACTAATATAATTCTGAAAATCAAGATAAATTAGAGAACGAGTGTAATATTAATGATGTATCTGATATTACTAATATAGCAATACTCATGTAATCTGTTTTATATATCTGCAAATTTCTCATCTTTTGTCATTTTTTTACTGTAATTCAAAGTGAGAAGTACGTTCCCTAATTTCACAATTTTTGTTTGTGTCAGCAACTAAACAGACTTCCCTAGACTTGACTTGGTCTCTGTCTCGTGGGACAACCAGCTGACTGCCAAAAAATTCCCATTCAAAATTTTTTTTTTGTTTTTGAAGAGTGGATTTGAGGGTAGAGGAATTTCCATCTTAAAGACAACATATGCGGCTGTTGACTGGAGCCGAGTTGTTTTGACAATATATCAAAGTATTTGTGTTTGCTTACTCATTGGAACCGCAGCACAAGGTAACTGCCGAACGTTGACAACCCTAAAGAACAGAAACAAAAAAAAGAGGCAACTTTTTTTTTCATGGAGTACCTGGATATTGTAGCAGCCGTGTGCCGTATCATGTTTGTCAACCCCCGACATGTTGATTTACGATGTGAAAATTGCGGGAGAAATATTTGATCGTTTCGCGGGGGGAAAAAAAGTATAATTGATTTTGCCCCAAGGCTGTTCTAGCCCCGAGGCTTGAGCCAAGAATATCAAAGTATGCAGAGAGCGTGAGAGAGTTGAAACTCATTCACTCGTGCCACAGGTGCCAAAAATACTAAATACCGACAGGAAAGACAAATAAAGAGAGAAAAAATGTTGCGCGAGATAGGAATGGAAAGTGGGTAGCAATGGAACAATTGGGTCTGTTTTGCGGTTTGTAACTTTCTGATTTCAAAACAGAAATGCATACCTGTATGTGAGTTGGATTGTTTTCAGAGTGCGGATCAAGGAGAGTATAAATTAGGGACACCGGCACGTGCCGTGCTCTCTGAAAATCTGTACCATAACCCCTTTATGACACTGCTTTGGTACACTCATATTATTTTGTTTTTTTCACTGGACAAGTCAGACAGTGCTGTAAAGGAATACAGGGGTAGACGTTGTACTGAATTGTCATCGCTGATTTGCATACTTCCTCGTTGTTGTCATTGTAATGTGAGAGTTATTTAAATAATCAGAAAGTTGACGCAGAGTGAAACAGCAATATATAGACACACACACACACAGACACAATACATATATATATATATATATTATATATATATATATATATATATATATATATATATATTATATATATATATATATATATCTGTGTGTGTGTGTTCTAGTAATAAAACGTAAAACTAGCTGCAACTTTAATGTCCATTTTATTATGTTTTATTTATTTTGTAAACAAGTGCAAAGTATACAAGAAAAACAAAACACAGGGGATAGCTTGATTTAAATCGGCAAAAATCTCCTATATAAAGCCAGTCCACCACAGTAACATTGCGTTTTTTTACTTGATGAATTAAAATATTAAAAGCAATTAATTTTAAAAAAACAACTGTGAGAAGCATACAGCATACCAATTGAATAATGGGAAGGATATTTGATACTTGCTGCAGAATTACAGAGAAAATCCGTGTACAATTTTGTGCAGCCAAGTTTGATTTCAAGGAGCAAGTGACATCAAACAAATCTAGATCTTCAACTGCTTTTAATATGATAGGGATTGAGACAGACTCTTTTCACGAATGCACCTGTGCATATCTTTGACGAAGAGTTGATGACTTGCGATTGTGGAGGTAGACTCTGTATTGTACCGGTATGTGCGTGGGTGTTAGATTCAGATAGTGAATGTTAAAAAAATCAACGGACTGTGAAGTTTTATTGTACAAAAAGAAAAAAACAAGTTCTCTAGCCTATTGTGCAGAATATGGTACAGCTCTTGATAGGTACTTCTGTTGTGATCAAAGACAAAATGCAGATTCCACACCAAGAAATAAACAGACTACAAAAGCTGGCCGTAAGAAAACAATTTTTATGGGCTACTTTAGTCACTGTCAAATATAAACTAAGATTTGAACTCAAAGGCCTAGTGACATGGTCTAGAACCTGTATCAAATTTATTCATCAGTGTGTGGACTGAAAAGTTCACAGAAAAAGTTGTAGGATTGATACCTGTTTCTTGAGATTTCAAATTGTTGGCATTTTCAAGCTGTCGGATGCAATTTTTTTTCTCTCACCAAAGACTTTTTTATAAAATTGCAACAAATATGTTACCTATGATCACATGACTACATATCAGTGCCTTACTGGTGATTTGTGATCAAGCGTACAAGAAAACAAGCTTGTTTTGCAATTTTTTTTCTCATGGTTTATAACATCCATTATTCTATTGAGAGAAAATGCTGCTGGATCTACAACACACGAGGTGCTGTGAAATCTTCCCAAGCACTTGTCGTTCCCAGGCCAGCATATTGCTCAGCGTTGCATAACCCTGTCCCTGTGTTATGTCATTTCTTTTCTTCACATCATGCATCCCTTGATCACCAGTTGTCAGTTTCCAAAACGAAAAAGCTGTTCATATCTGTCTTCCATCATAACCCTTTGCACTTCTTTAAAAAAAAAAATGAAACCTCAAAACCTTGTAAAGGGCCCCTGGTTGAAGAACAGTATTTACAGCCGACACCTGAGCTAATGCTATCTTTCATAATCATGACCTGACCTGCCCAACACACGCCTTTCACACATTACAGATATTGTAACGCCATCAGTTTTATTACACTTTGTACATCCAGGGCTTGTCCTAGCAAGTGAGGCTTTCACTGAACCCATCATCCAGTAGGCATTGCAGTTTTCATCCACCACATACCAAGGTTGATTCCGTGTCGGCATGGCGTACACAGAAATGGCAAACAACCCAATTAGTGCTACTGTTCAACACCACGAGGAGACCGCTTTACTGCACTTGGAAAAAAGAAATAAAAAGTTACAGTTTTATGAGGGCTTTTCATCAACAGACCTGTCTTTCACAGGATCCATGTTTTGTCTTAGGAGTTCCCATTCAGTGGCGGAGCAATTCACCTATCATCAAAAGTTACACAGTCACACAAATGCTGGTGTCTTAATTCTCACCTCTATCGACGGTTTTGATTAGATTGTTATTTTTATGTCCCAGTTGCTGAGAATGTCTCTAATAAACTTTCATTACATGATCGAACTTTTTATTCCTGAAGATTTTTGTTTTGAAAGCCCTTTTTCATCGGATCTCAGTGAAAGATAAAGGTTTTTAATCGACTACTACTCCAATACTGGTAGTCCTTAAGGTGGAATGCACCTCGGGGACAGATATTCGAACTCTGAAACTTTTCCAATTCTTTTCTGATCTACCACTTGTGGGGGGCTCATTTTAAAGCTCTTGGTGTAAGAAAACTTTCTGACGTCCTAGTTTTTCAAAAATCGAAAATTTTATTTATCCCCATAGAGTTAACACAGGGATGGCGGCCATTTTGAATTTAAAATATCAGAAAATCTCAGGTAATCTGTCTCTCTAGTACCAAATTTTGCACGGTGACCCTGTGATTTTTATTTTTGATTCTGTAAGAGAATGGTCGAAAGCTTCATTAAGGAAAGTCTGAGCAAAAGTTTTAGTCTTTTACTTTCAAGGTGCATAATAGTTTAAAGACTAACGTTTCATTTGTTTGTTCCTCATGCCAGTTTGTACAGGAGCAATATTGATTGCACGCTGCTCAAACAATTTGATGTTTGCCAGTTTGTCCTGGGCAAACTTGTGAAAATGAACTTTTGAAAGCACAGGAGGGATTTGAAATCATTGCTGTGCATTGGTCAACATTGAAAGTCTGTGTATGTGCAGGTTACTTGAACTCCACATCACAGTAAGACCAATATTTCATTCCAAGTCACACACATATGCAAGGCGCTCTCTTTACTCCCACTGCTTTCATGATTCCCGCCAAAATTGCCCATACCCAAATTTTGCGGATTTCCCACAACTTTCATCTAATTCAAAGGTTGTTTTTAGACTAATATAGACTACAAAGCTGTAAGAAACTATGCAATGACTTCAGATTTGGTATCTGAGAGCCTTAATTTCTGATGCAGGCTCTAGGTGCAGTTGTGTAAAAGTTAATGAAATTCACAAAGGCCAAGCAAAGGTTCAGAGATCAAAAGTAAATCTGTGATTTCTCTTAATCCTAACCAAAACCATTTTGAAATTTTCTCTATATTCTAGGGTAATTGTTCCCAAATTAGAACATATTTCTCCTCGCTAGTTTTGTTATGTTTTGCTTTTTTCAGCTTTTATGTCACCTATAATCAATAAATCGTGTGATTCAGAACTGATTACGTTGGCAAGTAAAGAAAAAAACAGGATAGTTCTAACACAACCGAGAATTGCATGTAGGTACATCCCAGAAATCACTTGTCTGTCTGTCTACAGCAACAAGTCTATGAACCACTTATTTGATTTTGTCCTTTTTGGCCCTCAAACGCGACATTAACAGTGAAATTTGACTGAAACGAGGGAATAATGCACTTAAAGTGACACAAGAAATTGTTTTTGTCGGGGACCAGTGTGGGAAAAGTCAGTGATGCGAAGCTACCTGCTGCTGGACCTGCCGGAACTAAGTACCCTAATTAGAATTAATGACCAGCTTTAAAAGTTGGACTCTGAGTCAGGGGAGGAGTTCCATAGATTAAACCTCGTGTTGTGGCCTTGAGGCACAAGGCCTGTGAATAGAAGAGGGCGAAATGACAGATACGGAAACAGTATGGCAGAGCAATAAAGAGCTTTCAACTCCGAGGACAGAGGATGGACTCGGGGCAAAGACTCTATTGAGCAATTGTGCCCGACAATTACGGCCTTTCTTGAAAATTGCCAAAGACGGTCGCTAGGGCGTATGTAAGGCTTTGTACGCCCTAAATCAAGTAGTGTACAATTGATCACAGCGAGTGCAAGGTGCAGATGAAGTCGTGCTTGGCTTACATCTGGCCTGAATGGCCTGAAATGGCTTGTGTCTTTGTCGTGGATGAGGACAAGAAAATGTCGGAATGCTGTTGAAAGTGAGTGTTTATATGTTTTGACGTGAATTGTTAAAATGATTGTTGAACTACTGGTATACAGAATTTGTTACTGTTAACACAGTTTTCCTTTTAATAAATTTCTATCCTGAAAGTGTCCACTATATTCATTATATTCATGTATTTTTGTAAAACTTGGTGAATAGACTCATAAAAAAACAGGTTTAAATAGGCTTCACGTTAGGCAAACCCAGCCGAATCACATGTTTTTGTTCTTTTTTTTAGCACTCTGGAAACTGACCAATCAGAAATGTTCTACAATTCATTCCAACCAATCAGAATTCACGTTACCAATTAAGGGCATTAGTACTCTTATCTCAGTGATGCTAAACTGCTTTCTGTAACAAGAATCTTCATTGGCTTATACTTACATACGCACAGTTTCAGGGCAAGGGCTCAGTTCATCTTGTCAAAGAGTCCTCTAAAAGTCACCAACTCTCTGATTCATGAGCACTAACCTGTCCACCCCCACTTCTAAATGTAGTAATCCTGGAACACCCTGAATGATTGTGTATTTAAACATAGACCTTGTAGTAAAATGGAGTTAGACATAGTCATCTACCGATCATTCTATGAACAATAGCCTGTCATACATTATTTGCAAGAATAGAATAAAACACTACATAATTATACAATTTTTACTTACTTTTGATAGAAATTTTATAAATGAAATAAAATTACAGAGAAAATGCTTTGATAATCACTCAACATTGCTTGAAGATTCTGTGATTGAAAATAAACCCTGCAAGCCCTCAAATTAGATAGCAGAATCACCCACCTCAGACTGAACTTGGTCGTCAAAACCATGATGAAGTTCTGAGTGTTACAGTATAAAATTTCGACCACAACCCATGATTGTTTTGAGCTGATCTGGTGAAGATCACAGAAGAGATCTGATGACGGGGGAAGGTGGGTGCTCCATCCATTACAATTGTGACAACCTGTAATTTGGGGAGTCCGGGTGACACCAGTTGTTCTGCATGAGGGAATCACTCACAAAAGGGCGAAAATTAGCAGCGCATCGTGGTGAGCTAGCATTACAAGGGACTCAGAAGGAAAATGACCAGAGGAATTTCTATACGCAATAGTGACATAGGCAAGCCAGTCAATGCGCATTTCCTTTATTTTGTTAAAGTCTTCTTTAATAATTGTGATTGATTTAATGTTAGCAAAGCAGACAGGGGCAACTAAGGAATTAAATAATTGCATCTGGAAAATCTCGGGTCATCACAACTCCTGCAGGCGGGCAGGTCAGGTCACCCTGACCCCACAGGCAAGAAAGTTTCTGGTATTGCCGGATATGTGGGCAAAAACAAAACACAGTTTTATCAGAATAGTTTATCGGAGAACTTTGTGCACTGGAATTCTACAAAGCACCTTATGATTAAGAACTGAACATCTTGGTGTGACTGTAAATTATTTTCCAACTATTTTGCAACTGTGTTTCTTGGCAAATCACAGATGGCCTGTTACTAGCTATCTTTGGAGCCATTTTGAAATTTACCCCTTTATAGTTGACTGTTCATGAAAGTTTGATGGGTGCAAGGACACTGACAACATTGTAAAAAGTTCATTTTATGCTCCAGTGCCGGGAGTTCCTGCTCAGTATTATAAATAGAACCTACTGAGTATAAGTTTCTTGTGAGTTCGGAAACAGGAAGAGAAAGAGACTTTTTACAACTCATAGTGTCAAAACATCTTGCCCTGCATCATGTCAATAACACATCACCATAGTAACAGCCAGTTTCATTTCAATATGCCCTAACAATGACAGGTCCATAAATTTATACCCAAATCTAAAACAGGCAATGTACATCTCTGTTCAATAAGAAGCCATGCACTCATGATGGTGGTTTGCATGTTTATTATTCCCTTCCTCCAATGCTAAAGAGGACAGTGAAATTGAATGATGAGTTTGATCATAGGCAGGATTGCAATGTAATAATCAGACAATAGTGCTAACTTCTGATGATATTTTCAGTATTTTTTCTCTGAGAACACAAAAGTAGTCGTCTATAATGCAGCCTGGTGTCAACTATAACATCGAACACGGAAGACGATGCTGGTCTGTGAAACATAAACATGACTTTGGCAGTATCTCAGATCTACACTTCATGGACAGAATAAAAATACTGGAAAAAACATCCCACGTTACAGCTGACAGATTGGAGTTTGTCACGTTGATGTCGTTTCAACAGAATTTGTAATTGATGACCTACTCGGTACCTCACCCAACAAGTTCATGCTTCCCACCAACATTCTGACAAATACAACGGGAACAGACGCTTGTTAACTGTCAATGAGGTTCCTCTTCTCTGCATGGCAATTTTTAAGTGCGATATCAGTAAAGTTCAAAATTGGACAGTTTTTGTGCAGAAGTGCCATTTGAAAAATTCAGTGAGTACTTCTCGGTCTTTTCAACCAAGAGAGGAATTATTTTAGTCTGTGGTGATGACAGGGGCAAAGAGAAGAATCTGGAAAAAAAATTTTGTGGCTGTCACAAACTTTGTATTTAATCACTCAAAGGGGATTTCATCTTGGCAGTTCCTCTTGCCGGAAATGTCTAGAAAGGATTTCAGAAGTCCATTACGGCATGGTATTTCTCTCTGTGGCAATGGGGTAATTCGGCAACTGGAGTGCATTTCAGGAGGTTAAACACCCCAGAGACCAAAGCCAATGAGAAACACCTGTAGATGCTTTGCGACCAGAGTAGGTACCTTATATGGACGCTGAACAAGTTCCCTTTCTGTTGAAGTTGATAAAATCATACCAGTGGCAGTTCACTTCACATGAAAATAAATAACACTGTGCGCTCAGTCTTTTAGTGTATGTTTGTGGTGAATTGTATTTTAACAAAAAGCTGTTTCAGCTAAATTTGATATGGTTGACTTGAAGTGTCCCCCTAAGAAAGTTGATACACTAGGGACAGAAAAAAAAAATTCTCTTTTGAGTAAAGAATATTTTGCATAGTGCATGTCCTGGTATTGGCTTGACTGAAAGAAACTTCCAGAAATTCTGAAATTGACTCTGGTTTTTTTTAGAGCAACTTCTTTTGTTTATTCTGCACTATTATTCATATCCAAATATAGCCCCATTAGGTGTCATTTAACATAGCATGTGCCTCAAAAGTGAAATACTAATTAAACTCTTGCTCAGTCTTTCCTCAAAGAAACATTCAACCATTTTCTTTCAGAATCAAGAGTAAAATTAAATTATGAGTCTCCTTGCAAATTTGGTACTATGGAAAAAAATTGCCGTCAATTTTCTGATATTTGAAATTCAAAATGAACACATTCATGTGTTAATTCTATAGAGAGAAAAATGTCTGTTTATTTTTCACAAAATTGAAGATTGTGAAGAGTTTATTTACTGCAAGAGCTTCAAAATGGGACCACAAAGACAGTAGATCAGAAAAGTATGGTAAAAAATTTTAGAGTCAAAATATCTGTCCCCAAGGCGCATTCTACCTATTATGGTGTACACCTTCCCTATTGTCCCACATCTGTCTGTTATATCCTTGAATAGAATCTGTAGAATAAGAATATGATGTTTTTTGAGATATTTCTAAGATTTTCTGCCATAAGATGATGATTCCTAATTGAACCAGACTGACATTACAGCCATATAACAGGCTAAGTGTCCTGGATTTTGGCAACAAGGATGTCACTGACCTAAAAGAACAGGGCTTTTTTCCCACCGATAAAGAGTTTGTTTCCCTCATGTTTCCGGTGAAGTGCTCCGAGGCAGAGAAGTCTTGAATTGCTGAATATAAAGATAGCGTACACACGGTCTGTTAGGCATGGTGTCTATATGAGAGAGTCAGACTCGGACACAAAGCCAAATAAGGATGAACGATGCAACGCAACCATGCAAGGCAGAAAGTATTTGTTCTGTATCATATTGTTTGGTCCATTAGAGCCATGCAAATGGTGAATAACCAATATTCGGTGATTCAGTAAATTTGAAGTTTGGGTAATTTTCCACCAGATATATTAAAAAGAGGAAAAACATAAACATGCATTCCCATTGGTTTCTTAAGAGAAGCGAACCAGAACGAGGCTAGGATTGTAGTGATAATCTGAATGATAGAGACAGCCTTGGATTTGGATTGGGGCTATAGGCTTCACAAGGACAGGTAATTACGCTTCTCTATTCTGTAGGAAACAATTGACTTCATCAACAGTCAATAAAAATAGAAGACGTTGATCGTCATAAATATTTCCATTGAAGAATAAACTGCATTGGGATCAGATAATTCTGTTGAAGGTAGAGAAGCATTATTCTAAATTCCCTGGAGAGTAGCAAGTGGATTGAACTGAGTGTGTGTTCATTTGCCCATGTTAAACAGGAGAGAAGGCAGCTTAATTGCTGGGAAATTTTAAATGTTCTTTCATATTGACTGTCAGCTTGTTTCCTTGAAATTATCATTTTTTTAATTTTTGATCAACAGTTTTTAATTGTGACATTAGTGATTTTGTCAAATCTTAAAGTGTTGTCTTTGGCAATATTATCAACTGAAACAAAAAAATGCCCCCGAGCTACGTTATGCATTCAGTTAATGCCTCGTGTGGTGTAATTGCATGGTGCGGGCAAACCGATGGCCTCCAGACAGCGGTGCCACCTGCACGACAGGTCATGAGAAAGAAAGAGAGAGAAAAATTAGGTTCAGGGGATGCAGCAGCCGTTTAATAATAGATAACAAGATTTCTTTTGGTAGCTTTGGGTCACCTGGCCCGCAGGTGGGAGGGGCTGGGTATGTTTTCATTCTGCCGCACTGGGTGGACAATAATAGACAACCTTGTACAGTTGTCCAACCAGTACAAAACCAAACACGACTTGATCGAGTATTTACATCCATCTTTGTATGGCAGCTGAGTATATTAATGTTGCAGTCACCATGTATCCATGGTGTACCATCAGACGTTGAGGCATGTGATCTGAAAATGTGTTAGGATGTGGCATCTTGAAAATAATGCCTACAGACAAAATGTATAGACTAAAATAATAATTAGAACAGTAGCCTATAGTTTGCTTGATATTGGTCAATGTTTCTCATACCTTTATAAATTAGTAATTACTTTTTAACTCAAGGACGCAAAGATATTGAAAACTAACATTTTAGCAATCGTCAAAATGCATATTTTATGTCAAGCTCTGTGTGCAGATGGTTTTTGATTTCTAACAAAGTGCCTAGGATAGCAACATACCATGAACATTTTTGTCAAAGTTCAAAATTCAGTTCAGTTACGAAATAAGAAAGTCCAGATCAAAGTTTAGTATTTCATAGGAGGATTGCACGTAACAGATTTCAGTGAAAGCTGCGATGGTTAGATTTTTCATGACAATGCAGTTGATGATTTTTGCAAACTCCCACACTGTACATAGATACAGAACAGTGTTTGGACCCAGAACATAAACACAACAGTGTGGCCTTCCAGAAATACAAGTTGCAGGCATGTTTTCGTTTATGTTCACTTGCATGATTCATGGAAAATTGAAACTAAACTTGGCTGTGTCGCCGTATTTGTAGCGGCGAAGTCTGCAGCTCTGAGTGCCAAACATCACACCTTTTCACAAAACTTCAACATTGGAGCGATGCTTGTAAGAAACACTCCTTCAATATGATAAGGGTCTATGAAGCCATACTCCATCCATACACACACTCTCTCTCTGTTTGCCCCTACAAGTTACTTTATCGTCTCCCGCAATTTGTAACCCAAACTAGTGGGCCCACTTCTCACTTTCAGCCTGCCATTATTTTCCCAGCCTCTCTCCTTACACCCGGAGATCTCTTCGCATCTGGAACACCCCACTCTCTCCCCCAACCCCATTGTACGGCAAAACGAGGGTGAATTACCATTGACTGGACCCACAGCAGCGGTGATACGACAACATCTTGAGTTTCGCCGCAGTAAGACACCTGTGCCACGCGTTCCTTACAAAGTGGGTGCCTAGTAGCCCGCATTATAAAGTTACCGCGGCCATCTGAATAGGTAAGGCTTTGCTTTCTACCATTCTCTGAGCAAATGTGAGTCCCCGTTAAAACAAACAGACAAACAGTATCAAATAAATGCTCTCCTATGCACTCACAGGAGAGCTGCACGCCAACCATATCATGTCATTGACTGTAAAGCATCTCAGAGACTACATCGGAGTCAGAGAAAGTTCTCCTCTTGCCGGATGGGGTTTGTTAGAAACATGATACCGGCTTTGAACCAATACAAAATTAATCACGCCAACGGAAGCGGTGCTTTGTTGAAATTTGGCCGGCTCTTGAGAGGTCCAGTGCAAATTTCTCAAAGCAAACAACAATATTTGTCCAAACTCTCCACAGACAAATAAACTCAAAGTTCCGCCCTCTCAGACGTGTGCCACGCTCACTGCACAGAGCATGCAAATGAGCGTCCCACAATGCAACAGGCAGAGCTCCAGTTCCAGCCCGGCATCAAGTCTATTACGGATACAATAGGCTTTTGTAGGAGAGAGTTCAAGCCAATACGCCAATGACCTGAACCAATGAACCTGTGAACCTTTTCCAAGCCATTCAAGACTTTTCCTGTTTTAAAAGATGTTTGAAAGATATAATTTTACTTTCTGTTTCTTGAACTGTGAATCGGGTCTGCAAAAAAGACAGTTGTTGGTCCAGATTTCAAATGAAATCATCAAATCAAAGTGCAGTTGTAGGGTTATTGACTTAGGGTCTCTGTAAAAAATCTCTGCGTGGATGATGTGGCTGAGGGAGCTGTAGTGAGAGAAAAATGCAGTGCAACCTTGAGAAGATCGTGGACAGCTACTTTTCATCACCTGACATCAGTGAAATGCGATCGCTTCATCAGGGAAGGCAGACTTATGATGGGAGAGACAAGGACTGAAGATTATTAGTATTGAGCCCTTCCAGGAGTTTGCCAATCAATCATGGTCTACCATCCCTACAATCAAACTCAGTCAACTAGCAACAAGATTTGGGTGGACTTCTTGGCTGATTGTTGTACTTAGAGTAGACTGTGAAGACACTGACATGCACACGCTTGCTCGCTCTCTCTCTCCCCTCTCACACAAGCAGATATGAAATGTGAAAGAACACATTCTGTCTTTACCTTGGAGTTAGTCAACTGGCAACAAAATGCTTATGGACTTATTGGTTGAATAGCTGTACCTAGAGTGTGGACGCTAACATGAACAGTCTCACTCTCACTCAACCAAACACACACATACATATACCCACATATTAAATATTAAATAACACATTGTGTCTATACCTTGAATTAAGATTTTCTTGGGGGTGAATTCTGAGTGGAGTTCTTATCTCTAATTGAGTCACTGTCACCAATGAAGAAACTTGGTCACAACCAGCCAATGGAATTCAATCCTCTGATATATCAACCAATAGCATGGTGAATTCACACTGGTGCACGTGATACCCCTTTGACAGCAAAACCATGAAACAAACGGTGTGAACAAATGCTACCAACCATGGAATAGTTTCTGTTTGTGTTTGTCATGTGATCAAGCCATGTTTCAACCATGGAATAGTTTCTGTTTGTGTTTGTCATGTGATCAAGCCATGTTTCAGAGTATAGGCTTCCATTCAATGTGTATTTCAAATTAGCATGGGGAGATATGGCCACTTCTCCACTGTTCAGTGGTTTACTCATACCAGTCAAAATAGCGATTTGATAACAAAAACTTTCCACAAACTTGTAAGCTGATTCAAGTTCACAATAAAGAAGTAGATAAAACAAGTGAGAGAAATCATTGCTCTAAAGGATGTTCGTAGATGGTGATGAAAATCGTAGAAGAATCGTCAAATCATCCAAAACTCTTTCAGCATGAAAATCCAGAGCCCTGTCTTCAACTACACTGACTTTTCAATGTAAAATTCATCGGATTTCTGGGAAATTTGATCTTGTTCATAGCATTGGTGACTATGTAAGATTTGAATTTGTCTGGGAAATTAAAAAAAATTTTGCAAGCAACATCCCGTACAAGTCCCAGAATACATCAGTATAGTGGCTGCAGCAGAGTTTGAGAGGACAGCCTCCACGGGTAGCTGGCTTTGTTGTGCCAGTGGACTCAGGCAGTGTATATAGCAATCTTGAAATTCATGATTTTTTTTTGCTGTTTGGATCATTGACAATATGTGAAAAATGAATGGTTGATTATAAGTCTGATGAGATGAACTTACCACCTAAAGGCAAAAAAGAAGGCAATTTTTTTTCTCTCACAATGCTCTATAGAGGTAGAATTTGTCTGTCATATGAACAGCATTTAAAAAATTTGCATGACTGTACCTCATGTGCAGAAAAAATGTGCAGAGAGGGGAAAAGGAAAGGAAAACGCAATGTGCAGAATTTCAAGGTCGCTCTGTTTGCGAGGACAGCTTATAATGGAAGTTAAATTGCCCAAAAAAGTGTTGATGGCCAATTACGACAAAACAGCACTGGGCACTGTCACGCTGGCTATCATACGGCCACCCGGTAATCGTTGAACTCAATAGTATCCTTGTGGCCACTCAATAGTGGTGTTTTGATAAGCCAAATTGACTAGCTGACAGGATGGAAAGCTGGGAGGAGGCAATTACGGCCAGGTAAAATGGGTCGCTTGTTGTCCCCAGTCTTATCTGATTGAAGCCATGGATTTCCGAGTTGGAGTTCGTTTTCTGCCCTGGTGGACTCAATCACAATCCAATAATGTGGTCGTCTTATGTCCGTAAGAATAACAACAAATCAAGTCCACTTTATTGTTCGATTTGAATCACCGATAAAAGTTGATCTCACTGTGATTTTCATTTGATTGTGAGAGTTTTGTCTTGTAGCCAGGGGGCTGTTCTTTAGGACTGAACAAAGAGAAAGTGTGTTCGGTCACTGAGACAAGCACCAAGTTTTGTCACTTTTATTTTTTGCTCTACAGCCCAGCTTTTTTCAGGACAATATGACATGGCCTTCATAAGTTGTAATTCGGTGCCAGGCGTATTTTTGCCAGCAGAAGATGTCACGTTTTTCTACGAGCTGACATTTCAGTACAAATTTGTACGAATATCTACCGCCCTCAATGAGTACGTCCGATAGTTTTCACAAGGTACCAGCTTAAAACATCAGTGGGTGAATCTAGGAAAGTTACATGCAAAGCAGACTTCCTAGGCTCTTCATTGGAACTGGTCACTTTGCCTGTCCTTTCACTTTTCTTTTTCTCTTTTTTTATCGTCCAAAAAAAAGATGAAAAACCTCTGATGATCGGAAGGAACAGGGAAGGGTTAATTGTCACCCCTGTTGGTTTAAGTTGACACAAAAACAGCAAAGACATGTATGAACTGTTTGGTGAGCAAGCTCATTAGATAATCATTAGTTGCCTTGCCAGTCTATCACCGTGTACTCAGTAAGTCCCCTGTGACTGACCACAGCTCAATAGCTCCTGTGTAAGCAAGTCAAATCCCAAAGTACCTGTCTATTAACTTCCCGCTTACGTTGGTGGTTGCCATGTCCTCAGACTATTAAATATCTTTTTTTTTTTCTCTATCACTGCGTTTCCAGATTACGATAACTCACATCTTCAATGCATTTTGACCCCCACGCCTCCTCATTCCACCTGCCCCTCCCCCTTCGAAAGCACCCCACACCCTTTTTTAAGCAAAAAGTGGATTGTTTGAAGGAAATGGCAAGAAGTACACCTTGAGTGAATTGTGAACACAATGTCATCAGGAGGGTTTCTTAAATCTTTTATGAAGTTCTGAGGAGACTTTCTGCCTTGCACCCAAAAAATTATGTTCATACTCAAACATCAATATGATAATAGGATTGGATATAGCGTCTGCGATAATAATTTTCTGATAAAGAAACCAGCCAAAGTCTGTCTTCCAAATATGGTAGACAGCGTCCACATTTCATTCCAAGACTAGTCTAGATGTGTCCCATCATGTACCAGTCAGTTGGCATTCTATTTTTTTGGGTTTTTTTCCCCCTTGGCATCAAAAGATAGTAAGGAAGCTAATTATCACAAACAACAACATTGATATTTAAGTTTGTTATCATATCAGCACAGAGAAGGAGTGGTATCAGCAAATTTAGACCAAATAATGTCTGATTTCTGACCCAAGCGGTACACCAGAGCTTCCGGTAATACAAGCCAGATATCGCTATCTATAGATAAAGACATATTGACGATTTTTCATCAAAGTGTTCTTTATGTGGAGTTAAGTTAAGCCATTGGCTTTAAATGCAATGTCATTCTGACAGCATCCAATTTCTTCACAAGATTCAGAACCAGACTATCATTCATATATTGCAGTACTTTCATTAATAATATAATCTGTGTAATTTTTCTGTATTTGATCATTCATCCAACGGGTGAGGAATTGTCTATTTTTACAGTTTTTTCAGGAGAATGGAAAGAACATGGCGCCAATATCTGAACAAGCAGGTTACAGTTTACTTCACTGTCTGTGAAAAGCTCAACTCCTACCCAACCATCCCTAACTTGCAATGGTATGACCCGTTGGACTATGAAAAGGTCCTGAATGGACCTACCCAAGATTTTGAGGTTCTTGCAAAGCATCATGGTTATCCAACCAGCATCCTGTATGTTCTAAAATGGACTGGTAGTAAAAAAGTCAGAAAATTTTGCACCAGAAAATTCACATCTCCTTTAAAATGTTTAAAACTGAAGGCCTAGATGGAATTGAACCAACATGAGTTATGCAATGGTCCCATTTTCAGAACATACAATAGTTGGCAAGAATACCAAACTAGCCCGTAATACTGTTTGCTTTTCCCAGGCAATGGTATTAGAGTGCTGTCACTTACAAAATAGACTAACTCATTGCCAGTATGCACTGTTTAGTATATGGACACCAATCTCCCCATTGGAGCTATACCAAACATCATTACAGCTGATGGGACATGAGTGTGGGATGGCCACAGTAATTTAATTGCAATCCATTTCAATTATTCTCAAATAAATTTGTCTGGTTCAGTGTGAATTGCCACATCATAGCTACGTCATTGTCCATGTTTATCTTCCAGAAAAAAGCTTTGACTATCTACTGCCGGACACCTTTGATGTCAGATCTCATCGGAGATAGGCACCCTCAAGTGATTTCTACCGGTCATTATCAGCGCGCTCACATTCC
Organism: Ptychodera flava; assembly: GCF_041260155.1. NCBI lineage: Eukaryota > Metazoa > Hemichordata > Enteropneusta > Ptychoderidae > Ptychodera > Ptychodera flava. The sequence goes on from NC_091934.1 coordinate 12,785,573, forward strand.
ACAATTTCATTCAGGTAGCTAGCTCTGGGTGTTTGTACATGGAATTTTTTGTTTTTTACACTCCGCAAATTTTAGTGCCCCGAATTTGCCACGTTGTTTGGGTACTTTCATAATTAGAAGAGCTACCAATACTGCTAGTGAAATTTTGACCACAGCATCACTCATTGTCAGAAATTTGCCAAGTGCTCCCTCCACCCTCGTTCTCCCTCCACCCCCACCCCCCCACCCCCCCTTTCTGTTAAAAGCACATCTATCACCGGTTCTCATTTCATCACTTGGAAGAGTGAAACATACCTTGTCCTTTACACAACAGGAAGCAAGATTTGTTTTTTGTGAATGACACCTGGTTGTTTGTAAACTGTTCAGAATATTTCACTTCTCGTAATTCTCTGTAAAAAGATGTAACTTTTTGCAATGACTTTAAAATCTTGGTGTTATTCTTTTGACAAAAATACCTTTGTGACCACAGTGTGGTCACTGTTTTCAATCCCTTCCACAACAACCGTGTTGTTCGGAGCAATAGTACCGAGCCATAATCTACATTATAGTCATAAATTCCATAGTGACAAACTCAATTTGACAAACAGAAACAGCACAGCACAGTTAGATATGTTGGTATAAACCAGTCGTCTGTAATTGTGTCATTGGACACACATATCTGGTAGTTTGAGTAAGTTTGAGAAAGAACACCAAAATGTCCAAATCAAGAAAAAAATATACTGGAAAAACACTGCTTTGTCCGTAGTCAGCAAGTGTTCACAGTGTGAGGCATGTCAAGTGTCATATTTATACAAACAGGTTTGAAGTTTATCACTTTAATAACACTAATTTTAACACCTTTTTCTTTCACAAAAGTCTGCTATGACGAATTTACAACCACCTTTAAAAATATTAGCTTTTCAACACTGTAAACAACAGGCAATATATATTTTTTTTAAACAGTCACACAACCTCAAATTAAATATGCTCCCTGCTTGATGCTCACACCTGCATGTTAGTTTTGTTTCATCAAATCAACCACAATATTGACTTCAAAGTTGTTTTCATCCAGTTTGCCCATAGAAAAAAACAGATTACCAAATTTTATTGAAAATTCTGTGACTTATCAATTGAGGAGTTTAGATAGGTTTATATGCCAGTGGGATTAAGATTGTTTGACTTTGCATGTATGGAGCAAACAAATGAATATTCATGGCTCACAATTTCTGGATAAGCTGCTATCATAGGTATGACCTAAATCACAGCCCCAGTGCCATGCAATCAAATTGTCCTCTATAACTTTGTCATTTTTGACAGTTTTTTCTTTCAAAAATGTACTTAATTTTGGTAAAAACGGCTAGTCAATATCAAGTTCAGATACCAGGCTGCAAAAAAGCATTGAAAATTGGCAAAAAGTACCTCCTCATGACAAATATTTGTCCTTGAGATTTTTTCCTTCACACAACAAGCAAATGAATATGTATTCCAGTGATTAAGATAAGAACAAAGGTGTTCTTGTGAAAAAGTTAAGACAAGGGTAAACAGGTAGCTTTTAAAATCCTTCGGGGTAACAGATTAATCTGTGAAGAGATTTGACACCTGCATGGGAGTTTAGTGTTTGAACAACTTCTCCAAAGAGCTTCTTATCGCAGATTTAGAAGTTGACCAGAAAAATTAAGTCCCAGCTCAAGATGGTGACCAGGGCTTTCAAGCAAGTTGTACGTGTAAAGTACTTAGATGTACCCCCCATCACTCCACTCCCTGGAAATATTTTGCAGCTTTTTGCACACTATAAACTAAGCCAGTATTTTTCTGATGCTCAGTTACAAAATCATCAGTTTGACTCAAAATAAAATTTTGAAAATAAAGAATAACTCAAAGTCTTTCATTGTCAAGGTACTCATATCTTTATACCTTCTGCACTGAGTTCGTAAATATATTTATATACATACCAGGGACTGTCATTTTTATATTCTCAGTAACAAATTATTCAAAACTTGACACAAAATACAAAACAAATGCCAGTCTGAGTTATAGTTGAACTCTCAGTATGTTGATGGACAAATCTTATTGTGAGCTTAACAGCGACAAGAAATAACGTTTTCAATTGTTTGGAATGAGTTTTCAAAAAATTTATCACCATAGCTGTGTATTAGAGTGTAAGGGAGAATGCAGCTGGGGACAGATATTCAGACTCTCAAATTTTCACCATACTTTCCCGAACTACCACTTATGTGGCTTCACCGTCGTATTTTTTTAAATTGAAAATATCTCATTTTTGCTCATAGAGTTGCCTGAGAGATGAGAGCCATTTTCAAAGAATTTTGAATGTCGACAAATTTAACATAATTTGTTTCTGGAGTACCAGAATTAGCATGGAGACCCCTGATTTTTTGTATTTTTATTCTTGATTTTGAAAAAGAACTGTGGAAAGTTTGAGCAAAAGTTGAAGTGGTTCCCCTCAGAGGCTCATACAACCTTAAAAGCAGAATACATATGGTCATATAAACAAAGACGTGCCTGACTGTTAACAGTATCAACAGAGATAATTTTTATATTAATTTTTAGCAGTTGATATTATATATTAAACATAGATACCATAAAACTTCATAATATTCTCGTCCGCTTCATCTGTTTACTAACACCATCATTGGACGCACTTTACCTGCCAGTTCAATTGGAGTGTCTTGTTTTCATACTTTTGGCATGTGGGAGTGGTCACTCCAGCTGAGAATAGAGCTGTTATTCGCTGGTGAAAAGCCCCGAACACGTTGCCAAAAGTGTGAGAAAAAACTGCCAATGTTGGACAGAGTGGATTATGTATATCAGTCAAGCAGCCCCTCGACTGACACCCTTCAACAAAAACCCTCGGTACAGTACAGTGTGCCCATTGTCTGTTGTGGCCAAGTGGGTATATATCATTGGAACTCCAAGAGATCAACTTTGAGAGATGCCTGACCACTCACAGAACCCTCTTCAATACAGCTATAATAGATCAGCGGTGTGGCTTTTTTAAAAAAAAAGAGAACCTTTTATCGTTGCATTTTGGACAAAAAGACCTGTCTCCTCTAAAGAAAAAGAAACAACAAAACACAATTTTTCCTTGTTACAACTAGGAAACTAGATGCTTCCATAAACTTGAAACAAAAAAAAACAACAAAAACTTTGAAAATATTTAATTTGTCATGAATATCATACCCCTGTCTTACATAAAGTGGAAAATTATGACATAAAAAAAGATTTTCTGTGCACTTGAGAGCTGAAATTATCTTTTATTCCCTTAAAACTCAATTATCTTTCCAGAATAGTGAGAACCGTGTAGAAAAAGACATCAGAATCAAAGAAGTCATCTGTTGGAATATCGAGAAGTTGAAAATGAATTGTCTTTGTAAAATGGTGAGCAGATGTAAGAAATATGTAGAAGTATAAATTCACTAATTTTTTCCAAAATGAGGTCAACCATTAACTTGTAGCATGGGTAGCTATCTATCAGAGGTAATTGTCTCACATTGGTCTGTGGTACGGCGTCAATTTTGACAAACAAAATGATTAGTACGGTCATCAAGAGATAAGTTAAAAACCTATCAATGAAGACAGATCTGGGAACATCTTCCCTTTATGATTGATATCAACAGAGCGCCTGAACTTTGGAGTCCAAATTTCCAGGCGCAAGGCATCATGGGATAGGGTTATCAACGATCAGTATTGCGATGTACCCTGGCATGTTAACGGATAGTTTATCGAGACGTCATCAGCACTCGGAGTGTCTTCTCCCAGGGGTCCTGTTTGAAATAAAAATTAAATACTGGAGGTGTGTCGGTCTTTACACAGCCCGATAGAATCAACATTGTTTGGAGAACAAAGTTTGTCAGACAGAGCTTTTAGGTGATTGGGCAAACAGAGATAAAAAAAATATCTCCAGGATTTAGCTTGATAATCTTGAAATATAAGTGAATTGGCTTGTTACACAGTTGCACCGACCTGAAGTAGGGATTTTGGCCACAGAGAGTGACAAAAGCATGTTATCTGCTGATCATGTAGATTAGATATCTGTGTGAATGCCTGATGGAAAAAACATGTTTTTTTATAAGTTATTTGATGTCCACATTGATAATATTTTCAAAGTTCTCAGCTGCATTGCTGTCATACTCTGCGCATCAGTCATTTGTTTTTGGCCGTTTCATTTTATCATTGAAGGCTAATTTGTGCTGCTGCAATCCTGCATGAAGACCCGGTGCTCTCATCAAGGTTATGCATGACCATAATCACGGAATAACAAAAGAATGCAAAAAGTGGCCGTACAGCAGATTTGTAAGGTAGAATCATAGACACTCGAGAGTCTATGGTAGTAAGAACCTCGAAAGCAAAAGACTTAAATTTTTGCCAAACTTTCCTGAATGAAACTTTCACCCGTTATCTTACCAAATCAAGAATAAAAATCAGAGATCACCGTGCAAAGTTTTGGTACAAGAGAAACAAATTACCCAACATTTACCAATATTTGAAATTTAAAATGGCCGCCATTTCTGTGGTAACTCTATAAGAAAAAATTTACTTTTTGATTTTTGAAAAGCTAAGACGGTGACATTTTTCCTTACTGAAAGAGCTTCGAAATGAGTCGGCATAAGTGGTAGATCAGAAAAGAATTACAAAAATTTGAGAGTCGGACTATCTGTCCCTGAGGCACCGTTCTGCTTGAATGTACATGGAATACTATGGCTGGTCCGATACCCCTCCCCTACAGTGCCCCCAACCTTAAACTTCAGTTCATCGCAACCAACATCACAAGAAAGGGCCAGGCTTTACTGCTCAGTAACCACAGCCAAGTTTGGAACTTCAAGGTTCACGGCAACCTTTGACAAACAGAAGAAGAGACACGGGTTATCTTTGAACTTTGTAAATAATAATTTTGGAGACAGTAACAGTAAATACTCCGGACATTGATGAGTTGGTTCAAATGCCGGCTGGATTGTTCACACGTGTGCTCCGAGGCCCTAAATTCCAATCACGCACAGCTGTGAACTCGGACTTGACAGAACATAGCCTGTCAAAATCACATGGAGGATAATTTATAGTCAAGTTCATCAATTTATCTAAAAACAGGTAATATTTTATTTTTTTATCTTGTTGTTTGAGCTTTAAATTTTTCAGGTGTTGCCTTTAAATCAGTGCGTGGTTGAACCGTAAAAGGTTTGACTGGGTGCATGGAGTCAATTGAGAAAATGTCTTCATTGAGAAAGAAGAGGCTTTTTCAAAGTGGTAATATTTGGACTGGCATCCACTGTTTCAGCTGACTGCCGACCTTACTGTGAGACCTTTGATTTTCCATTCAGGAAGACTGTGGCCAATAACCAGTTCAGAAAAGGTTTTTGCATCAAATTTTAAATCAGCATATCTGGGTCATTTGATGATGGACTACATTTAGCTTTGACTGTTCAAGTATGAGTAGGCTCATGGGGTAAACAGACCATCTACTAGGGGAAAAACTGCAGTCTGAAACCTCTTAATTTTTGTAGGTCTACTACGGTGATTGGGAACTTGGCTCAATCTTTTTAAAGGAGCTATCAACGCAATTAAGGTAGTATGTGCTTCGAAAGTGCAAGGCTTTAACTTCTGCTCAAACTTTGATCCGTAATGAAACTTTCAACCATCTTCTTACCAAATCAACAATAAAAATTGGGGTTCACCGTGCAAAGTTTGAAACTAACGAAAGAAATTTGCCCAACATTTTGCAATATTTGAAATTCAAAATGGCCGCCATCCCCGTGTTAACTTGGGGGAGGGGGTAATTTAATTTCGGATTGTCAAAAAACTAAAATGGTTAAAGTTTTTTCGTTCTCCAAAAGCTTTAAAATGAATACCCACAAGTGGTAGATCACAAAAGAATTGTAGGAATTTTAGCACGTTCTACCTTAACAGTTGGAACAGTCAGACCATACAGAATTTCATACACTACAGCAATTATCTGTGTTAATGAATTTATTCAGTATTATCATCCGTTGGGAAATATCAACTCTGTTTGTCAGCATAATGTCCCAGGACCAGCTGCTTAAGATCACTGTCATTATGATTTGAAGCTCTGTTTTGACCAACAACCATACAGAGTACATTCTCCAGGAAGCCACTGTTGTAAATCTCACTGCCATTGCCAGAACTAATCCTTTTATGACAGAAAGTCTCAATTTCAATGCACTGATAACTTGGTTCATTTGAGGCTTAAGGTTGTACTTTGTACCAGTCTTTGATCCCTCTGTGATGATCCCGTGTTTACAAAACAAAAAAATACTTTTTTGAAATAAAAAAATAATTAACTCTAAAAAATTTTAATTGTTCAAATTTTTTTGGTATCAGATTGCTTATAAACATTTTGCACACCAAGGTATCATGGGATTGATCAGTATACCTGGCCATTGTGAACTTTGAACCCGGCATCAATAGAGCACCCTTGACTTTAGGATCTGTCCATGGAACTCACCAAAGAAGAGCCATCAAGCTCAATTTCTTATCAATTCAAATACTGCATCAAGATCCAATTATCAAAAGATAGATAAGGTCAGTCACTGCCCTGGTATGGTGTGATTTTGCGGATGGATGGTTAGACAGGCAGATACACCAATCCGGTTCTGAGACTGGGTATCATGTAGAGTTTTCTGATTTCTTCTTTGAGGAAACCCACTTGTGGTTTTAGCTATATATATGGTATGTGGCATCAATGCTTTCATTTGTTGGTAAAAATAAAATTAAATCAATGACAGATATGCAGTAGTTCTTCCTACATCTAAAAAGTTGCAATACAATGCAATACTGCAAGCCCTTTAGCTGATGCGATGGACCAAACCATTGTAAAGTAGGGGTGAGCAGGTTTAGTAAAGAGAGATTTCTTAAGACTGTCAACCAAGATTGCAATTTCCGAGGAAAATGCATCACCAGATAAGAGTATTCAGTCAATATAGTTGTCTACAATTCTTCCATACTTACTGCATGGCAACATTTTGGAACTAAATATTCCTTGGAATGTGTAGTTTATGAATATTGTGGGTGACACAAAATTTGATAATATTTTCCGTGGTCTGTCTTCCAGAGATTGGGGCCAGTACTTTGAGAGAAGGTATGTGTCCAATTTAGTTCATTGTATGCCAAGTTTATCATTCTTACAACCCTACGTAATGCTTTTAGCGTGATGTATTGAACAAGTGTATGCATTGGCCCTCCCTACAGCCCCTCCCCCCTGCCCCTCCTGCTACCGTTGAGGTCACGAGTTCACCACAGTCACTGCGTCGGAACAATCTGCCAATATGACTTCCCCCATGTTTACATATTACAGTTTCCTGACATGAAACAGTTGTGTTTGAAAGCCATTACAATTCCACACTATGGAGGACAATTATAAACACAAATTTGTTCAGTACCAGTACAGAATAAACTAGACGAATGTTGTACCATGATTGTATTTCTTTGTGGTTTACCGGCCCAATTATGTTCCTGTGGAATGATGAAACTTCGCTGATCAGATTTTTTCAAAATTTCAAAATTAGAAATTAACAAAAACAGTTATCAAGAAATAATTGTTATTGTCATTCAGGGGAAATAACAAATATGCAGTGATTGTTTTGTTTTTTGTCAATGGTGTTGTATAGTTTCTAGCCGTAAACTGAACTCAAAATGTCCTACTCAAAAATGTGAGAATAGCACCATGATTTGATTCATACACTTCCATGCTGCCTACTAAACGGTGTCTGCTTCTGAATTTTGTAAAGTCCCTACAATTAGCATTGGAATCTCTCACTCAGGAATTGCCGGGTAAATGATGATGACGGGTCTGGAATTAATGCCTCTGTAGTGTCTCTGCCAGCCGACATGCCAATGGTGTGTAGCTCGGTGGCCAGACCGCAGAAACGGAATACTTGCCATGCCGGTGGCCACCGTTCCACAAAGGGAAAAAAAAAACGGTAGCAAGCTGGAAACGTTCAAGTAAGGGTGCCGTTTTCCTGATGGTTTTCCCACATGTCCAGCGCCGGACGGGAAAATTTATGAACTGGGAAAAGTTTGGATAAGAAGGTCGAAAGGTCGCAATAAGCAGTTGGTGGTGTGAATTACAAGGTAGTGACAGATCTAATTGATTTACAACCACTGCCATACTGTGGAAAATGTCCCTCAATTTCATGCAGCCCACCCCTATTCCAAAAGTGGCTCTGACCTTTCGCCAGCATAGGCTCTCTTGCCTCAGGGAGATTCTATGTTCTTGAGAGGAGGGCCCTGGCTGTAGATGCTGAAGGCAACAAATGCAGATTTCATTGCATTTTTTGGTCAGCTCATATGTTGTTTTAAGTTAAGAAAACCACACTCACTATATGAAATAGAGTATAAAATGGACAAGACAGATTATCTGACAAAATTATTAATACCGGGAGATAGACTTTCTCAAAGTACATGCATGTGTTTGTTTTGTTTTGGTAGTCATGCATCCCAGTTCTGTTGCAGACAACACCATCAGAGATGATGCCTGGAGCCATAGTGCTTTATAGACACAGTACACAGCGACTAGTTTGAATGCATTTCTAGCCACTTGGTAAAATTTCAAGTTTACTTCAAAGTTGATTTCAAAATACTAGTAATCGTAATCGTATTCAAGAGTTCCAAAATAAAAATCAAAATTGCAAATACAAACATTTCAATCATGATTAATCTTTATTCATGTTTTCGCGATTTATGTGAAAATCGCAGACTCATCAAAATTTGACCAATGACAATTGTTGTAACTTCTGATTTCCTCACTTGTCATAAAATGCTTAAAGAAACTGCTAATGAAACAAAAACAATAACTTTCTTGTCACAAATGATTACTTTCTGTAGTCAGAGTGCATTTACTCTTGGATGAAGGGCTGAATTTGAACAATAGGAGTCACGTCCCCAATGAACTATGCTTTTGACCAGTGTAAGGTAATATGCTCCTCAAAAGTGAAAGACTTAACTTTTGCTCAAAATTTCTTTAAAAAAAACTCGCAATCATTCTTTTACCAAAGCAACAATAAAAATAGGGGGTCACTTTACAAAGTTTGGAAATAGAGAAACAAATTACCAAACTTTTAGTGATATTTGAAATTCAAGATGGCCGCCATCCCTGTGTTCACTCTATGGGAAAAAAAAAAATTTTGGATTTTCGAAAAAAACTTATATGGTGAAAAGTTTTCTTTCTCAAAGAACTTTAAAATGGACCCCCACAGCTGGTAGATCAGAAAAGAATTGTAGAAATTTGAGAGTCCAAATAACTGTCCCCGAGGTGCGTTCTACCTTAAAAAAGGACATTAATTATCAAAGCCTTGCATTATCCAAAGATGTAATTAAACACAATAGACTTTGCACAAAAATGTTCACAGATATTGATTTGCTGATAGTCATGGAACGGTACTTCAAATGCTCTTTCAGAATTGCAAATCAGAAGCTGTGAGATAGGCACTCATGACATAACAGTTTCTAAAAAATTCTGAAAATCATCACTCTCAATTTTTTTTCCATGAAATGAAAAGGAATCTTGTCCAGAAATGTTTGTGTAGGATCTCTCCATTGTAATGGTACCTTACCCCAAAACTTATGTTACCAAAAGTAAAGAGATGTTCTAGACAAAGAAACGTTAACTGTTCCCGTGGTCCTCACTCCAAGAATTTCATTTTCCCCAAATGCTACTTGCGTGGCATAAATCACTTCAGGTGTGCTGCATTCCTGTCTGAAGCACAAAAGAAGCGAGTATTGTCCCATGACGTTATCCCGCTAGACTTTTGTCACTCCACTGCGTAAAAGATGACTCAGCATTTCACGGCTACTTTACCATTTGCTCAGCCGACTTGGCAAAATGAAAAACAAGAGAGGTGGCTTCATTAGCTTGAGAGAAAGTTCTGCAGTCAGGCTCAAATCCAGGAATATTTAATTGCTTAGTGGCCTGTTCAGTAATCACTTAAAAGTCAGGTCTGCAAATACCCCTGAAAAAAAATTCACACAAATTTTATTATTGCAGATCAAGATATGAATCTGGACTTTAAAATTAGGCTTGTCAGCTTGATAACATTATAGTCATAACCTGTTAATTACCAAAGTTATATTTTGTGAACTATTTCCATACACAGACAAAAGAGAGACAAGAAAGAAAATTGAAATAATCGACCGTGACAAAGCGTGGGCCATCATCTTCAGACAAGACCGAATACAATGCACGGAATGCCTTGGAAGGTGGCTCATTAAAACTTTGTCAATTAACAGAGCAATTGCCAGGTATTGCGCAGGTTGAGACCCATTGTGTGGGAATCAGGGAGGAAAAAGCGAACTGTCCGGCATAAATTGAGTGGGATAATTCTGGATAATTGTTACCAGTGGAAAGAATGGCATCCAAGTCTCCGGGCTACTTTCAACTTTATTTTCCGGCCAAGTGGGCATGCCTACCCTTTTCCCCCCGGGATAATTGGTGCCTTTTCCAGCGTGAGAAAGTATAGTTTCAATCAAAGCAGACTAACTAGCAGTCACTTGTTTCCCCCCCCCCCCCTCCTCATTCCGTAACTGGTGGCTGTCTCCAGGCTCATTCACAGTGCCTCTTTGACGGGAGCTGGTGTGTGAAATCTCATTGCTGAAAAATTCACTCTCAAGGAAGTGTCGCCGGTGACTTCTTACCCTGGTTTTTGTAAGGCCCCGGCCAGAGATCACTCCCCCTACAGCAAAATTTTACACCTTGGTTGCCAATGGTCATACTCCCTTTTCATCTTGTAGTCCTTCTAACACTCAATGCCCTGTGTGTTTTATGGGTGGCTGGTTTCCCAAGGCAGATGATCTGTCCTACAGCTGCAAGAAGTCCACTCCTGGGACTGGGTTTGTGATTTCAAGATGGGGATCTCTTGATTAAAGAGCATTGACTGATGCTGTTAAGTGCCGCATTGAGTTGATTGAGATTTCAGCTAAGTGCATATCCAAGTGATTTGAAGAACTTCCCAATTGTCCGCATCCTTCAATAAACAAACTCCCCAGGATTGCTTTCAGAGAGTGGACTCTGTTTGTTTGGACCCTACCATCAATTTATCTATCACTCTCTCCTGTTTTAATCTGTGGAATTCTCCTGGTGTTGACAAAATATACACTCTGTTACCATCCCGGAAGGTTGAAAATAGATTGTGGTTTGTTAACAGAAAATTGAAAAAGTAAATGTGAGAGACCCCAAAGCTGTATACACACGGACTTCAGCTCATGTGGTGTGTATAATTATTAACTGAAATGGCCTGTAATGACTTTTGGAATACCAGACCTTCAGAAAAACAAATGTAGTTTCCTTTATTCATTGGACTTTAACGGTTTTTGCCTGCATGAACAGTGGAGTGATGTTTTGGGGGAAAAATCACCCTTGCAATTTTTCCAGAAACCCCCAAGAGAACTCCCAAACAGACTTCACACCTCCCACCGCATCGGCCGCTGATTTGAAATTGCAATGTGCTTGCTGCTTTCCAGCCTTCAGTGGATTTCTACTGAAGGCAGATGACCAGGAATAGATTTGCAATAGGGAGAGCAGGGTGGGAGCAAATCTTAGCAAAATCGCTTTAAAAGATTGATATTCTTCATGGATATCTCAAGACTCTTGCAGCGTAGACAGTGTGTGATCTGAAGGGGTTATGAATGATTGAAGAACAAATACTGTAGAAATCCAGATAAGTTCCACAGAATATTATTGTCTTAGATACTTTATTTCACATGCACAACCATTGCTTAGAAAAAACAATCTTTATTCGAAAGCAAAAATGCTGTTTTCCATATTCATCCACCTTTTGAATCCAGCCTTTATTCTCAGCAGTATTACAGATCACTATCCCAATCCTGTTTTTAGTTGTTATTTCGGATCACTGGACAAAGACTTGATTTCAAAGCCAGGGAAGCTGCCCTCCAGGCTGAAAAATATGCTTTCTAGGCACTCCGCAATGCCACCATTCACTGTTGTCCCCATCGTCATGCAGACTTCACTGGAAGGAAAATAAAGCATGTTACGTTCAACAGGGGAGAGTACTCTCCGTTTCATCACTGGGTTTTTCAACTTTGTGATTGTCAATGCTTGAGATATATACTGACAGTGCGTATTTGTCACAAAATCGTATGTGCTAAAAGGTTGGTTTTTTTGGCTTTTTTTACAACATTGAGGTTTCATGTGAAATAATAGTGCATATTGTACACTCACATACCTAGAGGTTTTGAAGTTTTCCGGAAGACAGTTTTATTTTCACCCATCTGTCCAATTTAGGACTGCTGTACCTTGTTCAAGTTCAAATACAGCTGAGGTCTCAATCTACCCCATCCCTACCTCTCACCCACGTGGTCCACCCTCCCTTTTCGACGAAACATTCTGCTTCAATGGGGAGACTGCTGGAAGAGGCAAAGTTTAAGAATACAGCGGTATCAGCTGTGATTCAATGAACAGTGACTCCAAAAGTACTTCATTAATATCCCTGTCACCATGTGTAACTCACAGGTGAAGTCCAACAGACCACGTTCCCTAATGTCGCCGCGCACTGCAGGAGTAAGCCAATCAAAAAGTAGGTCACATCTCAGTCAGAACACCGCACACTAAGGCGAACGCTGATTGGTGTAGTCATCCATAGTACTGTACGCCCACTCTTTCGGTCATCTTCAATCGTCTCCTCCAAAAACACCTGGGTATGCAGGTTGTAAGACAAGAAGCTCATTGCGTAGATTACAGCAGGGGACAGACGACATGCATGAAGGCAAAACCAGCACGAAACTTGAACCGCTCAATTTGCGAATGTGCATTTCTGACACGAGTTCGCCGTTCCTGGAACGAGTTCGCATGAAAGTGCAAGCGTTACGCCACTTAGCAGTGAACGTCTCGCACTGGGTGAGAGGGTCTCGCCAACCCCGGTAACTTGATCATGCCCACTTCCTTCCAGGGGGACTTTTCAGATCGACTGTCGCTCTCCTCACTGCGTCTAGCGTGGGAACGGAAATCTCAACCAGCCCACTCTTTTGTGCCTTCCATGGTCTCTTGAAATATTCCTGTTACCAACTTCAAATGTTTCGCCGAGTTGCATTTGATGGTGACGATCGTTTCCCGATTTACAACAATAACTAACTGGTGTTGAAAAGTTTACACATTTGAGTAAGAGAAAAACATTCCGAAATAGGTTAAAGTTACTGGGGAAACGTGAAATTTCGCAATTTTTTGTTCTTTCATAATATTACATTTGGCCATGCACTGTCACCGCTGACTCTATAATTTGACAGTGCTGTCAATGTGACGTTTCTGTTGATGTTACCACCCCTCCCCATGGTCCGCTCCGTGTGCGTGTGTGTCTGTGTGTGTGATTGTAAGTATGTATGGCCATCTTTTCTGTGTGTCTTTCTGATATGTCTGAATGTTAAATGCACTCTTCATTCTAAACGTTCTCCACTTTTCTAGTATGTTTGTGTTCGACTTGCAATTAAAACCAAAATGTCTGGGATTCTGTCCCAAAAATATTCATATCGCCGTCTCTCATTACCATTGTTTTCCTATTTTGTTACAGAAAAAGTCCGACATGTACAAGAAAAACTTGAAGAATTCATCGAAGCTTTGAGCAAAGAAAAATGAATGAAGTGAATAATGCGATTATTTATTTTTGAAAATTACAACTGTGGTGGCTTTCGACATGCCAGCGAGACGATGAGCGATGAAGAACATCAGCGGTGCAAAAACTGTCAACGTTCACCACCAACATTGGCAACCAGCCGATTTGCCTGAAATACCTGTAAAATTCATTGATTTCATGCGTCATTTGTGAAATTCGATGTGTATGTGAAATGTTTTGTGTCTGATCACACGGGAAGCCATCAGATAACGGAGACCAAGACTTTCTCAAGGAGTCCTTGAGTAATCAGGAAAGGGGTCACATTTATCCTGCTTTTTAAAGTTACCAAGATTTTCATCAGTTATTTTTTTTGTTATAATTTGTAATTTATGTACAGTTTAATTTTCTTCTTTATCCCCGAACTTTTTTTACTCATATCCGCCATCGAAATCCATATTATATCGTTTGACAAATTTATGACTTGAAATTTCGATGGTAAATATGCTGTAATATGGGAGGTGTAATCATTTGGTGTCGCAACACAGGACAAGTAGAACCACATTGAAAAGTATATATGTATATTTAGACTTTTTAGCATCAGGCCTGCTCAGAAATAATGTGTTATAAATAGCCACTACCACAGGAAACCACTCGACCTGCTTTCGCCCATAGGAACACAATTTAATGAACAATCATTTTTTTTTTACTGTGGCCTGTTTTACAGCTAAAGCTTTCCGCTTGCATACGTATGAAAACTGTTCCAAAATTCAGAACACTCCCTTTTTGTATCAAGTAGTTAACCGCATACAGTTTGTACAGTAGAGTAACAAAGTAACCCTGGTGTGGACCGTGTGCTGTTTTCGGCTGTGTTGAACTCCAGAAGCGAGTCCTCCACTTAACTGGAGCGTGACGCTACCCTTCATTGCTTCGTTCAGCGAGTCGAGTCATGTGTACTTTTGTACAATTTGCGCAAAGAAAGTGTAATTCCAACAGTTGGTTACTTTTATGATGTCAGAAATAAAATTGTGGCCTTTCTGTCAAGAAGGAAGTGATCTCTTTACCGATTTTCAAATCATACAATACATTCGATATGAAGTCCGGAAGACCGGTTTGAATTGCGACATTTCTCTGAGCATGGCTGTACCAAGAACCAGTCGAGCAGTGAAATAGTATGGATATAGGTCTTTGAGAAATTTAATCTGAAACTGAAAACTAAATAAAATAAAATGTGAAGAAAGTGATACGGTAACCTTTGTATTTCCGTGTGGTTTTGTCCTAAATATTCTCCCTTCCCGAGCCAGGGATGAAGCGACGCGTGGCGTCGCAGGGTATTGTGGGAAATCGTCATGCGACCATGGAAGGGAGCATTGAACGGTCGGTAATCGATTTCTGAACCAACGTGACAGGATACATTGCCGAATATGTACAGCGTAAATGTGTTTTTCGGCGATATCTTGCGGCGTTTAATTTGGGAATGAGAACAATACGAAAATGTGTCATATTCGCATGCTTTGGTTTGTCTATTATTGTAAGCTTGTAAAAAAATATTGATAAATGCTCGGGCCATCTCCCATTCCCAGGCCTATTTTCTCACATCTGCAAGCGTTTTGGAATATTACTACAGAAACGGAACTATGGCAAATCCCCCTTGGCGTTCTGTCACTACTTACGCACCGCTCCGTTGCCGGTGCAGGACACTCGGAACAAAGAGAAGAGGGTTTATATTGGCTTTCCTAGATCCGTCCGGAGCATTAAGTGTCGGAAATCCGTCGTTAGCCTATGCGGGGGTAACCTAGAAATGTGAGAATAGAAAACCTGTTGACAGACAGAGCCACGGCACACGTGTCCAGCTGCCATGAAAGATGTGCGCCCTAGAATTGACAGGCTGTAATGAGGAACTGTCTGTCATATATACGTAGCTATTCCATCCCAAGATGTATTGGCCCCAGTAATCTTCGTTAATTCGATTCCAAAGTCATTTCATGAGATTGCACAGGTTTGTATATTTGTACCGTATTCGCAAGCCCATAGGGTCGTCGTTCGCCAAATTAACTCAAAGAAGAATTCTTGACTGGGCTTAAATAGAGCGCAAATTGTTTCATCAAATAAATAATTTATTGTATTATAATAATATGGCTTTGTCAGTAACAGTGGATTTTTTACGTAATCCTAGCAGATTATTACAGATTATGGACCGGGGGTACATTATTGCTTTATTTTATGTAAAACAGGCTTGCCAAGTGCGAGTTAGACAGTTACGAACACAGAACAATAAGTTTACAGTTTCGGGGAATATGTCTCCCTTATGTTTGTCAAATGCTGTGCCATGGTGAGCTTTTTTCCGTCATTATCGTACGCGCACGATAGATATTTTCAAAATTGATCAACTCGTATTTATGGATTTTTTCCGGCTGTCAATACATTTCATGAATGGCATAAATCGTCTGTCCAAATTTGTGAGAAACGGCCGACGAGGGCAGGATGTCACCGAATATACCTCGTAAAGTTGTCGACATTGATGATTCATAGCCTTTGCTGTGACGTCATGTGACACGCTGTCCAGTCGTATTCGCCTGATGTGGCAGCAAATACCGATGTAGGAATCGGGGTTTTCTTTATTAAAACCAAAACTAAAACCCCGCCCTTTCTTAGACGATTTCGCCGGTTGATTTGTCATTCATGAAGAGACCGGATTCACACATTTTGTGAAGTTCATTTTTGAACCATTTCGCTGATTGCATTTCCAAAGACCGGAGAAGATGTTCGGATATTAAAACGATATCTTGGTGGTTCTTCGAACCTGTGGTTCTCCTGGTCGATGCGGTAATTTTGAACACAACCCTTATCTCGTTTTAAGAACAACCTTTGGTTATCATAATCATCTCCTTAACCTACAATTTTTCATCATCACATAACTTACGTGAAGTTACCCACTTTGATCTTTGGTCACATAACTGTCAGATCGAATTGAAGGAATAAACTTCAGCAGACTGTCGTATTGATGCTGAGATGATCGCGAAATGAAAGCATACTTTGGCAGACTGTCGCATAGATCTTGGGGTGAACGCGATGGGTCACAGACGTGTCTATTTCCCGGTGGTCAGTCAGAAACTACCGCGTATGGTCGAGGAAAGCCACTCGACGATCAGAGTGTCACAGCAAATCTTGAACACGAACTCACCAAAGCAGAAACGTGTGCTACCACTATACTTCACACGACGAAATAAGGCCTCGTCTGATGTAATTATGTCAAGTCAAACTTTTATCACAAACCAAATTCAACCGCAGGGCTGTTTCCTGGCAACGATCTTGCGTTGTAGACAGTAGTTATTGCAGCAATTAATGGCGTGTGGCAAAGAATGACTGATGACGAAGCTACACTGTGCCTCCGAGTCTTTTAATCGTCCTTGTATTCATTGTAAAGGACTCTCAGGAGGTCATCGACAAAATGACGTCACCATCACGATGCCACTTGTTGCACGACCTGCCCTACTTCTGTAAGGGATGGACCAGTGTAGTTTGAGGAGGTGTGGAAACCGCGACAAACTGGCGGAATGTTCTCACTTGTACAAACTAAATGAGGGTTAGACAGTGAAGAGTGTGGAATTTGGGGGGAAGTGTTTCTGCTGATCCAGCGGAAAGACGAAGACAAACACTACTTATTTTGACTGCTCCCCTTAAACCCAAATGGTGCATCCCTAAACACCCTTTCCTACCCGTCTCAGGGAGTGCTCTTCGCATACAGGCGTATGCTTCCTTTATTTTGTTTGAAACATGGAAGACATAAAAAATTTCTTGAAGAAAATTTAATCGACTTTACGACGTAGTCTTCATCCCCTCTAAATATTATTTTGTCGGTTGGCCCTCTTGTTTTGTTTTGACCGAGGTGATTGTACGACTGAGTTGAGTGTCTAAGGGAAACAAAAAAAGGCTGGCCATGCTACGTAGACATGCCACGGTGCCTATTCGTTCCCATAATTCCCTGCTCTCTCTCTCTCTCTCTCTCTCTCTCTCTCTCTCTCTCAGAGATCTCTCAATGCATCCACGTGATCACCAAATAGATTGATCAAAGGGTCGAATAATTAAACTGAACGTGTCGGGATCACCAAGAAGGCGGCTCTCGCGTATCGCGAAATTCCGACCTCACCGAGAAGACACTAAGACCGCTTGATACCGATTGTGAATCGGGCAGAAGCGTTATCAAATCAGGCCATGTAAGGAAATGCGTGATCGTTGATTGAATGAATGTGAGCGTGTATTCTGTTTAATAAAGTGTGTCGTCCGAAAGGAGGGTACACATTTCGTCAGAAGATGAACGTCTGTGATGAAATTAAGTGAGAAGGCGGACAAAACTGATCTGCGCACCTGTGATGTGTTGTGACCCGCCCCCTTGGAGATAACTAATAGATAACTTGTTGGCAGACACCACCTTTCGATGGTTTGGGGTCGACCATTAGATCTTTGAGAGGGGTGGTTATAAGTGAGAAAATCAGCCGGTCAAAATTGCGTAAAACGTAGTATTACCCACTGTTTTTTTTGTTTGTTTGTTTTTGTTTTGGTTTTTAAATAGAAATGCTCGCCAAAGGGTCGGTTGGAGAACATGCGCCTGATGCAAATTTTTGAAAAAAAAAATCAAATGTTCGAACGCTGGAACAAAATTTTAAATCTGCACCTTGATATCAACCCCGGGGTGAAATGACCCATGCCTTATACCGACCGCGGTGGGTGGACGTCAACGGACAAGGGTGGGCGTGGTCACGGTATCAGTTGGAACAACACAACAATTCGTCTGCTCCTCAGTTGGAAAATTGAAGATATCACTAATCATGCACGAGATAAAAGATACCTCTTAATGATACTTGTGACATCAATATGCTTGATTAATTTGTTATGAGCAACTCAAACAAGAACCAATTAACCTTTGCCCTCGTCACCTCCTCTTCCAGGGGTGCAAATAGTCATTTTCAGTCCCTCCCTCTCTCTCTCTCTCTCTCTCTCTCTCTCTCTCTCTCTCTCTCTCTCTCTCTCTCTCTCTCTGTGTTTACACATATCTGCATAGTTTATCACAAGTATTGGTTGGCAGAGTAAATAACTTCTGAATCGCGAAAAGCTTACTTTTTTTCTCAGCGAGAGAGACCATGTGTCGTAAGTAGAAACAGGGCCTCTAATCAACGGGATCTGCACCGATTTACACCGATAGCATTCGCGATAACCTTTACCCGAGACTTTCTCACGGAAAGATGAATAATGTACGCATGCTCTGAGTACATACCTGCACATGCTCAGTTCAGTGACTGGCCTAATGCAGGTGATAGTCGTCTTAAACTATATAATTTATCAAATATGTTATCGCCATGGCGGCAGCCACTAAGAAAACAAAAAGTGAATTGCTTTTCTTGAAACACCAAACACACCGTTCCGGCTAGGTTTGTTCAGTGTTTTTCCTCGGTCGTGTATAGCGAGAAACCACCTTTTCTTCGGCCAAGATTTCGACTAGAGCCAATACGCCAGATTAGAGACGACTTTGAGACAGCTCGCACAGAAGGCACCGTGTGAATTATGTATCGGCATGAAAAAAGAAAAATGCGCCGCAGTAGAGGGTAATAAATAAAGCTGTGGACAGCAAAGGTGAGAGTGCGTGGAGATATTTTATCAGAGTTTTATGACAGGATCACGTTACCTTGACAGTCACTCTCACACGCTACCCATGCCCATTATCACCCACGACCCGCATCGATATCACATGATCATCAAGGACATTCGACAATCGTGAAATCTCTCCTGAATATCACGTTCGCTCACCAAATCGGACATTAAATACAAGAAATCCGGCTGCCAGAACTTTTCAATTTACGTTCTCTTTCGGAGCTATTTCGCTCCATGTTTATTTGTGGCATCCACTCGGCCGACAGAGTGCGCCCGTACCTGACACCCCTGGCGTGTCTGCCGCTTGATATATTTTACGTGCGTTCAAAAAAGTTATTAATTTCGGCACGTCATTTTTCATACAGAAAATGAATATTATGTAGCGGCGTGATAAAACCGTTCTGACAGAAAGTTAAAAGGTCATTCGAGAGTGATATTGGCTATGTAAACACCCTGGAGTATGTGAGAAGCATTATCGTGACAACATCTATTGAACCACGATAGACTTGGTCGATTTTTCACGTGACATGAATTATACCCCAATCATATCTTAAGTTTAGAAAAACAATTCGCTATCGGAAAATCTAGCCCTAATCACCTGCAAGAGAGTTCCGCTATACTAATCGTTTGGCTTCATCAACAAACTTTCTCCTTAAGACAGCCCTCCCACGCGACTAGTTAAACGTCCACAACATATTTGCAATGTGACCGAGTCATAGTCCTTTGTGACTTCCCTTTGCTAAGTTACAGAGAAATTAGCTATATGTTGAGTGACTTTTTCAAAAATCGAATCTCTACGATTTTTGCATTAAAAAGTTGTGTGATTTTTACACGTTTCACGTGACATGAGAATATATTATAATCAACGATGAATACAGTCCAGCCTTTCTTGTTTGTGGTGAAATCATTCTGATATATGCCGCTGCCTTTGCAATACCATAAACACTGACATTGTAACAGTCTTTAACATCGAAGTTAAGAATGTCATCGTTCAGCAGTTTTCGTTAAACAATGACCTATCTTTTCACTGAGGAGTTGAAGCGGTCAAAATCTTATTCCAAAGCCACTGAGCTATATCGACACCTCACAGTGTTCTCAGAGTGCTCACACGAAAACGGCTGGAGGCTAGCCCCTCTGCTTCTCTGAGACTCTCTCTCTCTCTCTCTCTCTCTCTCTCTCTCTCTCTCTCTCTTTCTCTCTCTCTCTCTCTCTCTCTCTCATGCTATTCTCTCGCGGTACACTGACATGTGTGGTTCTGTACTCTGTTGTCAGCTCTTAAGGTGTCGATACAGTGCAGTGGCTTTGTTCGTACGGTTTTCTCCCAGCGTGCTCCGTGCTTCCCATCTGGCCAATGAGGAGCCACTTCTCTGGCGCGGACTTGTGACGTCACCAATACCACTCTCCTTGGCCTAGCTTAGATGAAAGGTAGTTGTTGATTGGCCGATAAAAAGGAGTGATTCGGGGCGCGACTTCTCACACTATCGTTTCTCGAACTGCGCCAAAAGTGCAGGTTAGTCGAGCACGCTCTTTCAATGACGAGAACGAGGATTCTCAACACTCGGAAATCATGGGGTAACATTCTGCCTCAAAACGATCTTTTAAATCCATTGGTGACCTCCGCCAAAAGGGGCGAACAGAAAATTCGCCCCGATATGTATTTTTGAGAAGCAACATGTTCTGCGTCGATGAAAAGACTCGCGCACTTATCTGTTTTACCGTATCCCCAAGCCCAGCATTATGAAGCGTCACATAGTTATACGTACACAGAAATAATATAGTTCACTACGCCGAGATATAATTACCCGCCATGAAAATCATGATGCTAACGGGAAAAGTGCATTTCATTCGCGTTATAGCCATCAGAGCCGCAATTAAAGCTATAACCTTGCCAGAAATGTAGGTGATTCCGAGTAAGCGATGGTTTACATTTAAAAAACAAGTATGAGAAAAAGTAAATAAAATAAACAAGGCAAAGTGTCCCAAGATTATGACCCACTATTAGGAGCATGACGTTGAGCAAAGATTGCGGGACTATTTTCCATCGTTGGCGTGAAACTTACACAAAGTTTACTCCCCCGCCAATTGTGTTTTTTTAATCACTTCAATTCCATGATCACGTCAGTGAATTTTGACATCATCCGTGGTCGCTCAATGGCGATCGTTTGTCATCTTTTGGTGGTTTTGTGTCCGTCGTTATCAAGTTCAACGTCCTGAACTGGCATTGGTCCAGTGCAGTGTTGGGTTGACAGGCTGGAACAGATTTTCTCAGAACAAGAATTTAGCGTCATTCGCTGAGCGGGAAAGATGATCTGCACGCTGTGAAAATTTGAAATGCCAGAGCGAAGTTCACACGGATAAAAAATTCAGGCAGGACGGACAATATCTGATACCCCACCTCTCGGTCTGTATCTATAATTCATGTAGCGAGCAGTGGGCGTCTCGCCTGCACAGTCCTGCACTGTTTCGCTATGAACTCCTTATCGAGATCTATAGGGTCTGTGGTTTCACCCCGATATTAGAGTTCCGTCGGAAGCGATGACGTCAGAATTCGGGTCCCCAAAGCTGGCGACGTTTGGTAACGCAATGTCTATAGACACCCGATCCGCGGGCGCGGATTTATTTGACGTGAGAAGCTCAATTTAACTTCCCATGACAAACCGAGACTTGTCCCAAGCAGTGCTGTGCACACGCTGTCACCGCAAATATCCTTCCGTTTCGCTGTCGCATCCTTGCAGGCCCCTTGAAACCTGTGTGCTTTGCTCTCAACATTGTACTTACCCGCTGATAGGGCCGTATCAGCACCTCCTATTCCCACGGTACACGGTTGGCTGAGACTCTGAAAGTGGCTTATCCGTACAAAAATCCCATTCATTTTTTTGTTCTTTCGAACACAAAAAGCACAGCAAAACACAAAAAATAAATCCGCTTTTATTTTGCGAGTCATAGCTCGGACGTCATCGACCGTTTCAGACATGACATGTCCCTAATTAGTTGCGATACGCCAAAGTGACGTTGTTTGTCCCGTGCCAGCACATACGTCATCGATGGATAGCATACTAACTTACACCCATTCTCAGATAGTGCAGTGATATGGCCTAGCGCCAAATACGTGACTCATATGTTCAGTGTATGTTATTGAAATAATATCATGCATATTCTTTACTGAGACGGATATCAATATGCGAGGGTCTCACCGATAGCAACTGTATACATTTATACATCTGTACCTTTATGTGGAAGTCGCTCATGTGTACACGGTGTATACAAGTATGATAGAGAACAACCTGCCTACCTATAGCTACCTACCTACCTACCTACTTACCTTCCTACCTACACACACACCTACACACACACACATACATACATACATACATACATACACACATACATACATACATACATACATACATACATACATACATACATACATACATATACTTCTCACTAACATACACGAATGATGCAGATCAATGCAGTCACAGTCCCGTGGAAGACTGGTGTGGGTGCTGTGCATAACTAGTGATTTAATAGTTTGACAAAAACTATTGTGTTCAATTTTACAAACTACGTAAGCAAGATAGAGAATTACAGAGCATATAGATTCAGTAAATCAAGGTTGCGACAAACAGTCAAAATATTACGGCGTGGGAGAACGGCAGAACAGAAGTCCACGCTTCAAGCATAGACCCTCGAGAAATTCTCAAGGGTCTTTGCTTCAAGGAAGCCTCTCTTCCAACGCCGTGTATCGTCTTCCAAATGTAGATATGCAAATAATTTCATACACAACCATAGCTTGTGTGCAGTACGTGTTGGTGCCGGGATTGGGCAACCCGGAGCTTATTTATCTGATGGTGCCGCGACTTGAAATGTTAAAAAATAAAAAAACAGCGTTTTTTGGCTACGTGCACTGCGCGCAGTCATCGGCACCGCCTTGCTATAGAGCATTGGACAACGCATAAAGTCCGCAGTGCCGGGCTACTGCCAGCTTCCTGTGTCGACTACGAACACAATGGTTTCTGTATAACTCAAAATTGACTCATGGCTTATAGGGATCACACAATTGTTGTTGCTTATGGATCAAGGGATGGTATTTTGTAAGAAACTGATTTAATTTTAGCAAAAAAGCTCTTTATCAGATTAACATATTTCCAGTTCTTCACGTGCGATTTCAACAAGCGTTCATCCTCATTGACAACGTTAGCTGGTAACCATGGCACGGGTGAGACGCGACGTCAGCCCCGGATTAAGATGTTTCTATGATGACGCAATATGGCATAGCCACACAATGTTGAGGACTTTTTTCTGAAAAAAATAACGACGGAAGAAAAACTTCTTAAATGGCATGAGCCAGGAGAACAATATGGCATTGTGACGTATTTAAAATGTAGACCAAAAGGGACTCGTGTAAGCGAATGTAACAGGAAGATTGGAGCTATTCGGGAGTGATTGCACGAGCATGTACAAATATGATTTGATCTTTCTTTCGAATAAAAGTACCGAGGGCAATTCGTTATCATTTTGGTACAAGTACGGAAGATTTGATCCGATAGACAGCTGAACCAGCCGGCTGGGTCTATTTCACCGTTTACCACCAAACAATTATCTTACAGTACTTCGAAGTCGTGTAATTTGTGAGCAAACGCACCCAGAAGTCAAAACTGCTTCATTGATCGTCCAGTAAGTCTGATCGCCCCGTGACAATCTCACTTCAACCTCCACGATCAGATCCACCCATTGCTCTACATTAAAAGTCGTTGAATTGAAGATAACATTCACATATTGTGGGGTTTAACTGAGTGATGACACTCTTTTTCTATCTTTTTTACTTTTCTTTCTGTTTGTCTATAGAACAAGATATGGAACGTAGCTTTCCGGACGAACCTATCTATGTTTCCTCCTACATTTGTACATTCAATGCCTCTGCGGTGGGAACTCGCACGCATAACTCGCAATCAACTCATGACAACGTACGTGTTTTGTGGAGGGACCGTGGTGTATCCTATATTGCCGGTCTCCAGTGCGGGCTCACTGAAGGCTACACGTATCGGTTGCAACCGTGAACAGAAAACAAAGAAAGACTTATTTCTGTTTTACTATACTCCTCCCTGTAGAAAGACGAGATGAGAAACTAGTATTGCTGTAAGTTACTCCGTCGAAATAGAGGTCAACAGCCTTACATGTGAAAAGCCAATGTTAGTCCCAATTGCATTTTGGATCTCAGGATAAAAAAGCGTAAACAGGTCTACGAAGAGCGTCGCCTCGGCGCGAACTCCTCAAGACAGAATGGGCCCGGTGTAACAAAAAAAGGTATTGCCCTCAAGACCGCTAACTTTTAAGTCCCTATTTTGTTTGCTCTAAAAGGCTACCTTGAGTCCTCAAAACACAATAGCGGAGCCGTCTTAAAGTGCCTCCCAGCTGTGCCTTCATGAGTTCGCCCAGTCTCAAGAGCGCCCAGACACAAAAGCCTTTCTGTGCAATATGTATTTATCTTGTGTTAGGTTGTTTGCTATTGCCGACTTTTTCTCACGGTTGGCGAGGAGCTTCACCTCACGGGGCGGACAATGCATCGGAATTCCTATTACCGAATCCTGCTAGGTACGCCGGTGTCTTGTATCCCGTGTGCCAGATAGCCTACACGACTTCGTGAAATTCTCCTCGACAGCACGCACAGTCCATCGGCTTGTTTATTTTCTACCATATGGGTTTGATAAAACAAGGTGTCCCTTCAGATAGCATTTCACTTATTTTAACACAATTCCCTCTGCCGATGCCCAGCGCCTTTATTCGGTATCATACAAAAAAGAGAGGTTTATAAGTGTTAATTCAGGTCCATGTTACAGGGCAAAAGATAGCCCCGGTTACCTAGTTCCACAGAAGAACTGATTTATGCTCGCTATTTGTGTTAACACTGACGAACCACTTCCTCTCAAATTAGCAAATTTCCTTTCATTGGTCCTAATTTAGCCCGCATGCATCAACAATTTATTGCTATCGAACAGTTTCATTTTTTCTGAAATCGGTCAGATGGGCGGGTGGCGCGCATATAAAATGAACAAGCGTGGGCGATCGGTGCGGCCCACCTATCAGTTAGACAATTACCAAATCACAGACACAGTCCCTACACCCACGGAGGGACTGTGCACAGACGAATACTAGAGCATACTGGCGTCACTGCGCAAGACACCAATTTCTGTAAATCGTCCCTGATGACGTCAGGCTTCTGCAATGAAGTTGACCATACGGTCGTGTCCTTGGATCTATATTTCCAATGAAAAGTTTCGGGGACTGTCCTCTTTTTTTAAGGTTTGGCTTGTCCATGAGTCAGTTGCGCACAGACCGATAGGAGATAAGTTAGAGTATAGATTATCAGTCATCGACACACCTTTCATCTTCGAACATTCAGAGTGTCGTGGCGTGATATGACATCATTGGATATGTCCCTTGTTCTGTACGTAGTGTATGTCAATGTTTCATGCTGTAAGTTTCGAGGGACTTGTTTCAGGTCGTCATTTCGAATTGTGACTTCAAAGGAACGACGTGTCATACAAATTTCGGTTGTTCCATCTCTATCAGGTCTAGGAAAATATTTAGGTGGGCAATGACTTTCGGTCTATCCTTTTTTTATTCTGCCAATCCCGAAAAGTTGTGCCTCTTTAAGAAAGGTTCTCTAAAGACAGAGAGAAAATAATCCCTAACTGACGGCAAAGCTAAACATTTCTCATCTACCGTTCGCACTCTGGAGAGCCTCTTCACCGGGAACAAAGATATTATGCCTTTATTTTTCGTGCCAAACGTCACCCAGCGCATTACTTAGCGAAGCATGTGGTCAAATTAATGCCCGTGTTTGCATGCTGTGCACGCACTGCAAACGTGAAATGTGTGCAACTACGTTGCCAAGATACAAATATGAAATCCGGACTGAAATTAACAAATCAACCACAATGATGGTAGATCGGACACAAGGGGTATGACGTCATGGGGAGGTTAAAGATAATGCTTACTTCACACATTGACAAAGCCGGAAGAATTCCATGAATAGGTGTAGCCACAGCCCCTGCTCACATGAGTGTGGAAGCACTGTCAAACGAAATTTTTCCGTTTTTTTTTCTTACGTGCCAATACACGGGTAGGCTTGAATTCGAGTACCATAACAATAATACCTCCATCAATCTTGTGAGTTTACCATAATTATAGTTTGGCTCCGCTTCAAAACTATGCCATCCGTCGAGCAACGTGGCACGTCCTCTGAGAGAGAGAGAGAGAGAGAGAGAGAGAGAGAGAGAGAGAGAGAGAGAGAGAGAGAGAGAGAGAGAGAGAGAGAGAGAGAGAGAGAGAGAGAGAGAGACAGTCTATGTACGGGAAACAGTTTGTTGCTGTCATACTTTTTTGGATTTTATTGTACGGCTTACCGAAAATGTAGATAATGACGGTGCAGCTCCCCTAATTTTTCACAATGATGCATGAAACAGATATTGAGTGCCAGTAACGACGAGAGCATTAGCAACACAGAATAATCGATATTAGAATAATCGGAAAAAAGTATGACATTAATCAGTTAAAAAGAGAACGATGTCCACCCGATTAAAGAACTAAGTTAACCTCTGGGCTCCCCGTGGATAAAAAGGAATGCTCTTCGCCCACGAACATCCGGGAAACTTTCTCTTATTTGGAGCGACCAGTAGTCTGGTCGCGTCGGTTGCAGCTACCGTTATTTTATCGGAAAGTCGTACAACGTCTATTTGACAAGCTTTACATAACCTTTCCCGCAGTTATTCCGGTATAGATTAGACTTGGTTCAAGTCGGTGAATGTCTAAAACTAAAATCGTTTGCAGTAGTTTCTCATGTGTCTCTCCTTTTTTCATACAAAACTACTTGGAATTTGGCAACCCAGGCCAGGTTTTCCTAGCGATTGAACGCTTTACATTTGAGTGAGTTAGTTTCCGCCGGATTCGTGATTCCGGGAGAAACTCCCCTGTGTAGCGTTCACCCCACTCATGCGTTTCAAATTAAAACAGAACACAAATCATCGCGTTTACCCCACTCAAACATTCACAAATCACAGACTTGAATCAAGTCTAGGTATAGATGTCCGAGGGGTGAAAAGTGAAGTCTGTAGATTGAGTTCATGGTCGCCATCATGCGTAAGACAACAGTTGTCCAGACGCCATTGCCGTATCATTATAGAGTACATCAATCTGCGACATCAACGAAAGCTGAATAAGTAACACGATTGGAACAAATTTATTGGGAAAAAAGGATCTTTTTTAATTGTTCAAATTTATCAAAAGTGTTAGGTACCCTATGGCTGAAAGTTGTAATATTACAAATTACATTTAAAAACAAGTGAATCGCCAAAAAAAAAGAAAAGTATGTGAGTTTAAAATTTGCTGATTGACATTACTACAATATCATATTCTGCCAAAAAAGTAGCTCAAATCGTATTTAGTGTAGCCAACTGTGTCGATGAGCACATTTCGACTCCTTTAGAAAGAAGTTGAAACTACAAAAACGTCTAGTGTCACACGTTTTTTTCCTCTTCACAGAGGATCTGCACCAGTGACTTCAACCGCCTCAATGTGGAATAGGTTTCAGATCTAGGAGACCGCACCTTCAGTTTCTTTTTAGCTAGCTCCAATCTTCCTGTTCACTTACAATCGCCAATACGCACTTCCCGCGTTTTTTTGGTGTACATTGGAAATACGTCACAATGCTGTATTATTCAATACGTCCCCCTGACTAATGCCACACGAGAAGTTGTTCTGACGGAGTTTTTTAAGGAAAAAGTTCGCGAATTGATTAGATATGCCGCATTGCGTCACCATTGACGTCACATCTCTCCAGCGCCTAGTTACCTTTGAACAGCGTCAATTGGAGCACAGTCCCTCTGGGGACTGAGCTTAATCAAATCGAAGAAGTAAAAATATCTTAATCTGATAAAGAGCCTTCTGCTAAAATTGAATCACTTTCTTACAAAAAACTATCCCTTGATCTGTAAGCAAGAACAATTACACGCCAAAAAAAAATCTCGAAGAGATTCGAAATTTAGGCGGCTAATCTTCAGATTTGTTGTTCTATCCAAAGTTGTAAGTATTTTGTTAATAAAGCTATGCCAGTATAACTCGCCGACTGTTTCTTCTATCGAGCATTACATCGAAGTATCGCGACTTCAAGTTGACGATTTCACCGGTGAACGCAATCAGTGTCCGGCCTCCATCTTTGATGATGGAGAGACCGTGACACAATTTCGTGCAACGGTTGATACGTGAAATGTATTGAAATGTGATGTGATGAAAAGCTCACGGATAACTATAGACGCCACATTGGGTATCTCCAAAACCAAAGAAAAGGATTGAAAAATATCAAGCGCCTCCTTTCACCCATGGTTGGGTTTCAGTGCACAAGTATGCAGATTACCTACAGATAGAAGTACGCATGCACAGAATTGTCTGTAACGCATCATATCGAGGGGTAGCCCTCGTTGCCAACTCAAAACTGCATTGTATTGGGTGTGGAACGAGAGTTAGAAGCAAGACTAAGGTCCGACAGATAACCGGTTGAATCGTATCGCATAAACGAACTTTTGCTGACAACCTTTCAACTCAAACTATAGATGGAGCCCACAATCAACTGCGCACGACCGCAATGACCCAGGCGACACACGTGGCAAATCATATTGAAACAGCGCTCGTGTGCAAAAGTACTCGTATTTTAATTCGGCAATTGGGAAAATTCTTTTCAGTCGAATTTTCTTTCTTTTGCTAGGTTTATATCTATTTCGGCTTTCCTTTTGTATCTGTGTGGTCCTTGTCCTTGTAGAGCGACCGTCAAAAAAATTGTCAAGAATGATAACGAAACAAACACAGGACTTTCGGTTCCTCCTATGCACCTGTTGCGCTACCAGGCTGATGTACCTTTCCCGGCCTGTAACAACCCTCCCCGTCGTTAAATCCTTGTCCTTGGCGACATATGACGGTTCGCTGGTCAAAGTATTTTTTTATACATTGTGGTGGAGAAAAAAAGGACCACAATCTCACGACCTGAGTTAGCCAAGTCACGCAGGCGCACGTGAGATCTACGCAGGCTCCGTCGTTACAAGTCCGCGCATGCCCGGTTATCACATCGGGCCACACCATACCACGCCTCTCGTCTGATACTTGTTGATTCGTTTGTCACGTATCATTTGCACATAGACTATCGCTTTGCCAACCGTCAGATGCACACTTGACAAAGATTGTTAATGGTCGAACACTTTCCCAGCTACTTTTTACAAGTCTTTTTTTCCCCTTCGCTGAATAAGGTAAACCTGCTCTTTAGCTGTAGGCTGTTTTGGAATGTTCCCACCCGTATTCCGATACAACTCGAGGCGAAGAGCGGGGTCAGAGTATATATGTATCACTCGAGGCTCAACCCCAGGGGAGGGTTGAGAACTGATCACAATGCATTATCCTCAGTAGTTTTCCCACACTCATTATATGCTCAATTCGCAAATCGAGCTCCACTTGTGACCATTGCTCAGTTTTCAGCATTGATTGTTTGTGAGACCGAAAGGTCAAAATAGGTCTCCATAATAACGCGTGGAGTGTGCATTAAAACAGCATGCAATGGAACGCACATTTGGGAACTAAATCCTACATTCAAATGGTTTTGTTAACATCTTTTTGTCTTGTTCTGTTTCACTGAGAATTGAGCGTCGATCGTGGCGTCAGATTTACAGAGAAGGCCTGGGAGTAATTACGCCTGGCACATCCTCAGTGGCCCGTAAATTCCACCAACTTCTTCTTTTACTTTGTCGAAAAGTGATTCGAAACCTTAAAAGTGCTAAGAGCGCCTAATAGCTAGGGGGCATTTGTAAATTAATTGAATAAATCTATAAAAATCAGCGCATTTTATTTATCGTGATACACTACATATTTTGGCCCAAATATCGAAAACACCCTCCGTGATGAGACAAATCAGTTTGATAAACGTCTCAACTGCATGGAACTGATTTTGTACGTATGGCGATGTATGTAATTCTTGTATTTTTTGTTTTTTGTTGTCTTCAATGAGGCGGAATTAAAGCCAGACCCATCTCACTTTCATGGATTATTTAGTTGAAAACTAATTGTAGAAGGTCGCTGACGAGCGATGGAGGACGACCCACGTTCGATCAACGTACTTCCCGTCGGTTTGAATGTTGGGCCTGACGCCTCACAACTATCACGTCTAGTCGTTGTAAACAACGCCATTCTGTCGAGAGGAATAACCGTGGCTTGGGAATTTCGTTGATTGCTCGAAGAGGTCGTACCCTGTCGCACACCGCGTGTTTTGACTACTGCACAGGAATGCGCGGCTAATGGTGTGGTGCAGCCGTCTTTAGGGCGCATTCCGTTGCCGTAAACATAAACCAGTCCCCGCGTGGCCCATAAAAATGTTCACGATGATTAAGAACCGCGCTGATACCGTGGGAAAACCAAATATCGAGATTCAGTAATGGGGCGAGTCAAATCCTCTTGACCGGAAGATTGTACATGCTATCTGGCTGACCCCGGGCTCATTGCTGCTGGTCAGATTATATCCCCACGCACAGATTACCGCATCCGGGTTCTGAAAGTCGCTATTTATTGATAGCCGTGCGCCAATAACCTGCTGCTGCAGACATTTGATATATAATTAATTTCAATGCTTTTTGCCACAATATGTTGGTAGTTAATGGTGTGAGACGATGCAGGGAAAGCGCTTTTGTCGAACAAGAACGACAGCACACCACCTCTTGTGGCGGACGTGACTGGTCATTCCGTACGCCACGCGCTGCTTTCGCGCCAAAATTGACAAGCCTACTGGTGAACTGCGAATATTTTGGTGTTTATTCTAAATTCCCATATCGGCTCGACGCTTTAATCAGTGTTTGGACTCCGTGTGTGAGAATTTCCACACCGTGACGTGAAATAACATCCAGGGGTGCGGACAAAATTGCGACCTGTCTGAGATTACGCTAATTCGCCAGCAATAGGCTTCAACGCCGGTGGCGCGTGTTGGGCCCTAGACTGACTCGTGTGTTGTTAGGACGGCAAAGCGCCGAGCACGCGAACTCCCTGGTACACAAACAAGCGGTAATGCGATACAAACGTTCCCACGCAATCCGATACACGGTATCACATTCTTGCACAGTACGGCGGCTAGGCCGTAGAGATCGAAATTTTTTACCTAATTAACGTGTTTCCCAAACCTACTACAAACTCCACTTTCTTGGACGTCAGTCGCTGATAAGACTGTCCCATGCCCTGCGGGCAGCTTCAAGGCAACATGGATTAAAGTTGTGGTGATAAAACCGACGGTCGTTTTACAGTGAAAACGCAGGCATTTAAAACGAAATACGATGTTAGAGCACTTTCTTTTGTCACAAGAGGGACTGTGGTGACGACAATCATTCACCGTCAGACCGCTTCGCCGCTTTGCAATCTCAACAAAACGATGCGCAATGGAGCCGATTAATGGTTAACAACTAGAACAATTCATTGTAAAAGCTGCCGCAACAATAGCTAATGATTGTTATCTGGCCGACCAAAGCTATTGTTTCGGCTCCCGGTATTTTTACGGGCCACGTCGGCAACCTCACAAGTCGATCGACCGACAAGGAGATGACACATCTCAGGTGCGTCGCTATCAAATTTCACGACACCAAGTCGGCACTGGTGAAGAGCGACAGTTGTAAAGCACCGTCAGTCAGCGTCCATTGGTGAACGCTGATAAAAAAAAACCACGCAGTTGGCTGGCGAATGTCGTGTCGCCCGCAACCTTAATTCTGTTCGACAGAAAGGAGAGGGAAATAATTCGACACGAACAAACGGCAAAATGATATTGAGCAACATAGCCCGTATGCTCCCATAAAGGAGTGTCTGGGTGTTTTTCCAGGCGGCGCACGCGACATGTCGCGTGCAAGTTGCTGCCGATGCGTTGGCAACAATGGCGCGGATGAAAAATTATGGGTGGAGGGAAGGGAACGCGCAGAGATACCGATAAGGCTAATGGCAGCCGTTTGTAACGGGTTGAAATGTTCAGCATGGGTGCGCACGGAATGGCTGCGTTACACGGCGAAAATTAATAACTGCGCTCATTGTACGATTGGCATATCGCTAAATTCTGCTGAGTCAGTCTACAATATTTGCAGCGTTTATTTTCTGTCGCATACATAATTCATTATGGCGACTGCGACATCACGTTTCGTTATCGCGCCCGAGTAGGGACCCGTTGGTTACCGTCACAACATGACGCAAACACGCTTACAAATCACCACAGAGCACTAAAAAAAACTAGGACTAATGTCAACAGAAATACAAGATCAGACTTGCAACCTGTCTTGCCACAGGGGCGCGAGATGAACAATCGATCGATTTAATTACAAATGGGATCTCCTCGATCGATCTGTACAATGGGCTGGCGTACCGCGTTCAAGGGGGTGCGATAATAAATTCCACGGTCTCCTGTAGACACAACGCCCACAGACTTTCGAGTGTGCGTGCGGTGTCCGGGGTTTCAAAAAGTCGGCTGATGTATTTTCACGAACGGGAGAGAGAAAGGGAATGTGGTTGAGTATTTCTACTGAAACAACCTCAATTCACCCCTAAGCGTCAACATGTAAAAACTCAAAAGTAAGCCGAATACGGCGCTCACTCGCTTTACTGTGTGAAGTTGATAAAAGTCGCCATTGGGTCCCGCCGCACTGCTACGGGCGTAGCACCCCCTGTGATACATACCCCAACTCCCCAACTACCGTCAAACGGCATTCACTCCACTCGAGAAACAGTTATTCCAAAACAAATACAACCAAAAATACCATAATACTGTGGACCCTGAACCGTAAGGCGCGGACCAACAATGGATCGATAGCGAAGTCACTTTGAAAAATATCTCGTGAAATATGTAGGACCTGTGCCAAACATTATATCGCACTCGTACTTTGCCACGCGTCCGGTCGCATGGCCACGCGTGGTTTTTCAATATGAAATTGCTTCAAATCTAACACCTTAGGTATGTTTGCGGCTACCTGTATTAAACCCGTTTTTCAATCGTGGTTGACACTCTAAGAATTTGGCACACATACAGTTTTCATATAATGTATTTTCCAACGCGAGTTTTATGCATTGTCAACTTCGAGTCCGTATAGACGTGTGCAGACCAAAATGTTTAATTTTTCTCAGATTTTACTGGCATTGATAACCTGTCAAGTTATTCTTGGGGTGTTGGTTGTGAAATTGCTTGTAATAAATCGGCCCGCCTATACATGGAGAAAATCATAGACTTTTTAAAGTCCATGAGAAAATGAACGAAATCAACCTTGCTGACCTGTCTCGCTGCGAATGGTCCTGCCAGAACATTTTGGAAAAATATGACACGTTTATTTTTATATTGGCAGCTGACTCGAGTAGCTCTGCCTCCCAACCACTTAGACATCGGCTAGCTTCACATCAATCCCCCAATATAAATACCTGTGATCATTTCAAAGGACTTGAGAACTCGGGTTTCGACACTCTGCTCGTCAATGCTAAAAAAACGAAGAAATCACATGTATGAACAGGTATGCCACTTGCCACGTTGTTAATATTTACGTCAAAAAAATGCCAAGTTTTCTGCAATAAATGATCTGTGCGTGTAGATTTCTCCAAAGGGCATGCGTTAGATTGATACCATTTGATCACGCCTCGAACACCTAACTATATTAAACACACCTGATCACGCGAGTACCTGAAACTTATCACATATCATGCGAGAAAATTCTTTGATACTCGCTCAGGTTTTCTTAGATAACGCAGGCCAACGGCCGCGCCCGCGATTTTAAGTCTATAGTGACCATCGGAAAAGCTCAACACTTCGTGTGGTGCGCTCCGATTGTTGCAATTAATTCCGAACCTGCGCCGCTTAAAGGTCAAAGTTTATCAGGATTGCCTTTGCTCCAGTGATTTGCCAAAAAAAAAAAACAGGGACTGCGCAGGGATAAGTGCTATGCCACTAGGTGTGTCTAAAACAACGCAACATGATGGGCCATGCAGAGTCGACAATCTGATAACCTATGAGTCGAGTAAAATAACACATCTGGGATGTTGTTCGTTGTTCAGGAAAAGCACTCCTCAGATACATTGGCCAACACGCCACAGTTACACATGGGACACACGCGTTGTCGACAAGACCTTTTTCGCAATTCGTGCCGCGGATATCGATGGAAACAAGTTTTGTACTTTTTTACCTCCATGGTTAGATAATGCCCGTCCCTGATCGGACCCAAAACAACTATCTTCAAAGGGCACTAATCGATGTGCAACTTAAAGGATACAAATACATGTTTGATTATGTCTGTGCCTTGAGAGAGAGGACCTCATCCCGTGCAAATAGTGGAGACCCAACAAGCTCTACAACAGCATTGAACGGACTCTTTGTGTCCTTCGCCATATCACTGAAAGAGAGCTTTATTTTTGTCCGAGTCCTGTTTGTGACTCCGTGTCGGTAGCTATACGTTTATGACCAGTAGCGGAGTACGACTAGAATGAGAAAGTAGGGGGCAGAGAGAGAGAGAGAGAGAGAGAGAGAGAGAGAGAGAGAGAGAGAGAGAGAGAGAGAGAGAGAGAGAGAGAGAGAGAGAGAGAGAGAGAGAGAGAAAGAGAGAGAGAGGGGCAGACAGACAGTCAGAGACAGACAGACAGACATCTACGGAGAAACAGGGTGGAAGAGGTGGAAAATCCAGACCATTGAGGTAGCATACAGAGTAAATCCATGGTCAGACCATGGACGTAAAACATGGTCAGACTGACCATGGACAGAACAAGTAGACATGCGTTTTAATCAGGAGAGTTTTTTTACTTCATATGGGGAAGAAATGTGTCGTCCCGTACAGACCATGGATGTAAAAAATCTATTTTTTACATCCCGTACAGACTGAGTCCCTAATCACTGCTTCTTGACAATTCTTGGTCTTACAAGTCGGTTAGCTGTACTTTGAGGTCGAGCCGTGACCATTGTACCTTTTTCCCTATCAAATCGACAGTGTTGACAGTCCTAGAGATTATAATCATATTTATCGCCGCAGGAAACTGATTTACAAGATAGGGGACAATCGCGTCTAGAACAATACACGTTGTCCATGAGCCGAGCAAACATGCACATTGTCGAACTACGGTAAAGGTGAGAAGCCCTCGCGTCCAATCTGGGAGAGTATAGGCCGTGATAGTCGCTTTTACCGTATTCGCCCACGTGTAACGATAGCATTTGAAATTGACGTGTTGGAAGGTGCACGACACTTTGATTATGGTGAATTTATAATCGCCGTGTGACCTCCTAAAACATTACTATTGGTTAGGATAGCGAGATGACGATTATCAGGAACGATACTGACACGGGTTGATTGTAAATAGGGCGAAAGATCGGAACCTCCGAAAGTGTGACGTGTTCAAAATTTATTTGCCCAAAGAAACTGTCCACCTTCTTTCGATGATCAGTCCCTGTACGGAAATACCCAAAACGCGACCGTGGTTGTGACAGAGGAAAATTTGGTATGGCGGTACTTTGACAGAGAAGCTTACGCGATGATGTGTTCAGATAGACCGCTAACTAACAATTTCTTTTTCACGTCACAATTTCTACGAATTTATACCAATGAAAGGTGCAAAAACGTCACGCTTAAATATATTGCAGATAATTTATATTCAAAGTCAAGTTTGAATATGAAGGGGTTCTTGTGTATACCAGGTGTGTGAGCACTTCAGGTGTGGAACTCGACTTATCAGATTCAGTCGTGTACTGGCATTGCGCAAACTCCAGATAAAGACGGAGAAGCACATGTACACGACTTTGAATCTTTCAGTCTATATAGCCAAAACCATCTACAGTTGGGCAAATCAAACATGTATGATGTGTTCAATGTGCTCCTATGTATGTATGTATGTATGTATGTATGTATGTATGTATGTATGTATGTATGTATGTATGTATGTATGTATGTATGTATGTATGTATGTATGTATGTATGTATATGTATATTAATAGTAAAAAATACAGTAGACGGGTACTATCTTAGTAACTTTAAACAACAGTCTCCTGTGCTAAGAAAAACACAAAGAACCACACCCGACACACATGGGTCTTCTGCGCACGAAAATATGTCACAGTTCCATCGGCAAACAAGTGACGACTTGGCCGTCGGAAATCGTCAAAGGCTGAAGGCCAACAAATGGTGGCCTTCCCTTTTGTTTCAACTCGGGATAATCAAGAACGCCAGACCGAGATATTTGCTCTGCGAATTATACTCGCCTAGAGGTGTTGTGAAAATGTTAGCTCGAGAAATTTACTGGCCATTGAATTATGTGAACACAAGGGATTTTCGAATCATAAACATAGCTAATAATCTGCACACAAAGGGAGCATGTATTGTCAATTTTAATTAGCAAATTAGCGTTAATTGTGTCGACGGCTTTGATAAAAGACTTGACAGCCGACTTTTGGTACCTTGTCCTTTATTTCACACGTGCGTCCTATTTGTTTTTGGTCTCTAAACGAACCAACACGAAGCCGTGAAAAGCCGTATTTTAACTCATTCTTTTTTCGCAAAGTAGCGGATACTGGGCACTTTAGACGCGTTCAAACTCGCTCAGATCTTCGTGTTGCGACGAGACACTGCTGGGTAATAATAAAGTAAAAAAACCGATGCTTTTGTTTCTAAATTTAACCCCCGGGACAGGTTCGTGCGTGTCCGATGAGTGCCTCCGCGAAACCGATTCTCTGAACAATATTGCCAAGTGCGACCATTACCATATGTTGACAACTCGGTCAATCGCTCCAGGCGTCCGTTGCGTGGAGTTTGGCACGTGCATCGGTGAACATTTGAAAAGATTTTTGCGGAAACTGGAGCAACAACCTGTGTGAACACACGGGAGACTTTTAAACGGTTTTTATATGCGAGAACAAATGCCTGTAACATTTGATAATGGATGTTAAAAATATCTTTTTACACCCATTATTTGATTAAAAGAGGGAAGTTACCAAAACGACGAGCATGCACTAGCTGAGATGGTCACCGACGCTAACATCAGAACCGAAAATTGAAAAGAATCAACTTTAGGACGAAAATTCTGCAGGTTAACAGTCCTCTGACGCATCAGACAGTGAAATGATATATTATATAGAATTATCGCCAGGAGGGATTAACAAACGCAGGGGCCAATACTGGGAGCATCGGGACGCTAGGAGTGACGTGGCATGACGTTGTGAGAGTTGGGCGGGCTTGCTAAAACTTGTCCCGCGTGTGGCTACCAGGAAGTCGTCTTTCGACAGTTAATATATATGGCCAAATAAAAAGGTTATTAATTCACTAATGCTTACATTGAAAATAAATATAAAAAAGGCAAATTGTCCGAAAATCGTCCGGTTCGAAACTAGGACTCAAAACCAATGCGTGGTACACGCCAGTAGTAAAAGAACAGAAATTCCCTTCTTTGTGCAGTATGCAAACTTCTGAATCAAGATGAGCTAATAGGGTACAACATTTCAATTTGCCAAAGGGGAAGGGTTCACACGTCACAACGTAGAATCATGACGATATCGCACGACTCTGCTATATCTCTAATCAAACAAGATGCGGCCATTTTATTGTATAAGACTTGTTGCAAACAGGAATCATAAACCGATTGTTCAATTTATGGTCAGTACATATTTGAACACTCTTATACAGACCGCTTCGCATCCTTCAATATTTTTTGTTTGAACGCCAGCCACTCCCCAGGATGGGCACCCATTTACGAACCAGCGGCTGACTTTGTGAGATTTCCGTGCAAACGGCTTACAGGTGCATCAACCCCGGCCCGCCGCCGCCCAAAATTCCGGTATTCGTCGCGAATTTCGAATTCGAGACGCGTCGCCGTCATGGTATGTGGCGAGATATTTTAGAACATCGACGTAAATTCGTGTTTGGGCTTCCTCTTCCTTATCGCTTTTGTGGATTTCAATTCAAACGTGTCTTCCCTTTAACACGTAATCGTCGGAACAAGAGGGCCGGGAAAACCCAGCGCTCATCTGCCCTGCTCGCCTACATTGCGAGCCGGAGACAGGCAAAAACCCGGCGCCTTTCTTAGCCTACATGCTTGCAACGAATAAACCTGGTCCATCATTTGACATCTTTAATAATACAGCAAAGATGGGGCCGTTCAAATCATGGACGCATGTTCAAATCAACAGTTTCGGTCAACGCGTAAGCGCGCGCAAGTTTATGTGCAGTGTGCGCGAAATACTACTGGTGTAGCCCACATATATTCGAAGAGGGGAGTTTTATAAATGGCCTAGAGTAATTGGTTGATTATGGATACATGCTCAGGTGCTTGGAATCGCCAATGTGGTACTGGAATAATATGAATAGCAATGCCAGTTATTGAGGAAGAAATTTGGATGTTTTAACTGTTCATGAACGTGTCGCGCGCGAGCTACCACGCCAAGGAAATAGATGATGAAATTCTGTTCCCAGGCAACCGTGGCTGAGTTCATTTTTACGGTAAACCACGTTGCCCGTACCATGGCAGTCATGCGCAGTGTATCGCCCCATTCCGACCTGGTGTGTTAGCAGTCTGAAGGGGAAAGAATGGTCGTCCTGAGATCGGCAGATGTGTCGGGAGCGTGGGAAAAACCGTGTTCATTGAACCATTGAAAGCCCACAAGTGTATGTTTTTTACGAACTCAATTATTGCGCTATCAGAGATACCCTGACACGCGATAACCTCAGTTGTTCATCCGTGACGTATTTTTTGCACCCCGGGTCAAGTTGAAAGTAGCTTTTCTGGCCGATGTTAATGCTGATAACGGACGGGGAAGGACTCCGTCGATATTTTGACGAGCGACCACGGCATTTGAACTCAGGGTCCGCGCAGTCCGACCGACAAATTAAATGAACACACAACTGTTGATGATGTGATTAGCCATCGGGTAAAACGAATCCCTAACTAAAAAAACTGCAGGATATCATTTCGACCAAAAAAAAAATAACAGACGGTCAAAACTGAACACGCAGGACATGCAACCGAAATCCAAAGATGATTTTGTCTCGCTCTCTGATTTACTATGAATACTGCGTATGCGTACATATAAATGATTAAGTCCACATCTTGTCGTGCAGCAGCAATTTTAAATATGCGTACGTTATGCGTGATAAGCCCAGAGATTTATTGTTTTTTGTAGAAAGGATTTTAATATCTGGGTCTTCAAATCACTGTCACGTTTACTGTTTGCGTGAGAAATGTGAGTGGGTCAGCCATAGTCGCCAAGAGCGAGTCAAACGAAAAAACAGAAGTTGAAGTCGTCCAACATCCATGCACTAACGAAACAGCAAATTTATCAAACGTCACGGCTGTTAGCCAAATGGCTATACAATCTGAATACAATGAGTGGCGTGACGCATTCGTCGACGCCGTGCCTAAACTTTTTGTACGGGAGGAGAATACTATGCTTTGACGTAGGACGCGGAACAGATTTGTTGAAATTCTTCTTCCCCAGAACCAGTGGCGAAAACAAGTTAATCCCCATCAGCATCACAACCAGAAACAGCGACCGACATACATGGAAAATTAAAGGCCAGGTGCGCTTTGCAGATCATATTATGCACGATTGTAATGTTTAAAGCGTACAAGTACAACATTAATACAACACTCGACGTACACGTGTCACCGTGCACTTCAAAGGGACCATCCTTTGAACTTCAGTAAAGAGGACTTCAAGTTTAATTCTATGCCACGTGACGTCTTCGATACCTCTGCCGCTGGGCAGGGAGAAAAGCAATCGAGTACGAGACCTTGGGACATTTTGTTTCCACGTTCAACGTGATTGGTCTCTCACGCGATAACAATGCAAAGAGAAGTCGCTTTAATAGTTGGCAACAGCTCATTGTAACCATCGACTAGTCTCTCTGTAATCACCGAAGAGTTTAACCGACTTGGAAGTATGCCAAATGAATATTCAGCGCCCCTCTGCCAAAATCTTTTCCTAAAATACAGAAAAGGAAGAAAGAATAGTGGTGTTTCGTTCCCGTCTCTTTAAACCATAAGCAGTAGTCCTTTCTACCCTTTATGTTTAAACCCACACGCACTTTCAATGGCATAGGAGTGTAGTTCTTTCGTTTTAAAAGCAGCAAGGCCCAGAAGATATTCATATTGTTTCAAAACGTAAAGAAGATGTTATGGAAGCGACGCATGTTCGCAAACTTTTATCTTTGTTTATGTTCTTGTGTCTCATGGTCACGAGGAGGCCTGCTGCAGCGCCAGCTATTGTATCATCCACGTGTGACATATGGGATCACCGTCGGCTCAATGTTTTCCTACCAAAGAGTAGGTCGACTCTCCCAGTGTTTCTATTCTACTGGGGCGTCCGTTTGTTGTCGCGGTATAATAGCGGCCGTCGCCCGCCACTTTGACCTATGAACTTGCGTGTGTCCCGCTACACAAAAGATTTGCGTTCGCTAGTTCGCTTTAAAGACATCCCATAGGGGGAGGGGGCAAGTCATCTGTGCCCGACAACAACCGAGCAAAGGATATTGGGAATTAGAATACAAAAACGGACTCGAAAAACAAGTCATCTATTGTACCCAGCTTCACAATGAACGGATGTGTATTTGGCGGAAGTTTCAGTATAGTTTGATGACTCATTGAAATCTGGCGAACACGCTTCCTCCGTCTTAGTGACCACATGGAATTGGAACGAGGCTTTCACCGAGGGTCGGAAATCTAAAGTAGAAACCAACTGTCTATTTCACGTGTTTGATTTCGTAGCAGGGATTACAGTATTGTCGTAATCTATCTGATTGTTTTCTTCAGATTATTATAATTCTGCAGTACAGAGAGTGACTTCGATTTTTGGTTGATCTGTATATTTGTATATATATATATATATATGAGTTTAGAAGTAAATTTTGATGATGATGATGATGATGATGATGATGATGGTGGTGGTGGTGATGATGGTGATGATGATGATGATGATGATATGATAATGTGATGATTTTCGACGAAGAAAACGTAACAATCACGATGACCACGAGGACAACTGCAATCGCCTAAACAGTGTTGCAGATCTCAGCCCCCGTCGCTGCTTGGCAATCGACGGGTTGGAGCACGAGCGTCCCACACGTGGTTTCGAATATAAATAACTGAAAAAGAACAGCCCAACCAAGTTATCTTATCTAGTATACAGAACTGCTCTTGCACTTTACACTCGATAATCCCTTTAACGCCTCGCTGGCAAATCACGTCAGTCACCATACGTCCCGATAAGAGGCATGTCGTCACACCACGCTTCGCGCAAACCAAACCGACGCGGTGGCAGTTTAATGGTCGAGAGTTTTTGACGCTGTGCCAAGAAACTGCGCTACCGTTCGTTGCACAAGCGAGCGGCGGTCGAGGCCGGTCGATTTCTAGTAGTAGCAAGCGCTGATGTATGAAATCAGTGTGTCTGGGTTTTTTTTTATAACTGAGCGGGAAATTTAAACTGGTGGGTCAACTAAAATAACAATTCGAGAATTTTTGCCGGGAAAACAGGCAAAAAAAGTAGGTGGTTTAATTGTTTTCTATAGAATGTTGTATTAATCGGATGTCAGAACAAAAGTTTGATGCAAAGTTTATACAAGCATTAATGCAGAACAGAATGACAAGCGTCAGTCTCTGTGTGAGCAGAGTTTGTTTCCTCCACCTATTCTTTGTCATTTCGTTACTCCAGTGTTAGGCGTCATCTCCAGGCTCATTACTGTTGTGGATGTTCCCGTAGCCTGTCCGTTCGTCTCCCGGGCAAGTACTGAGAGTTGACCCAAAACTTATAAATTGAGTCAAATTTGCGGAAAACTGCTGTTTTCGCCGGGTTTTTTTTTATTTCAACCATGCGGAAATACGAATTCCTACACAACGATATATGGCGCACCACTATTGACAGACTGGGGAACCGAACGGGAAAATCTCGTATACGTCATTCAGAACTAGGCGACGTCGTTTGAGTCTTGTTCACTTTAAAAAATTGGACAAAATTCAAAGATAATTAAATGTAACGAGTTGTTCCGTCGCCTTCCCAGATATTTTATTTCCAATAAGTCACGATTTCCGAATTCTAGACGACTGGTTGTAAAATAAAAAGTAGGCCTACATTATTCAGCGACACAAAAAACACCCACAGCCGATCGGCTGTGACTATACTCTTCCTGAGAAAACTCTAAAACGTGGCTACCTGTTTTGGAGTCGTGTTATTGCCTCGCTACCAAGTGATGACGTTGTTACT
Source organism: Ptychodera flava (assembly GCF_041260155.1). Taxonomy (NCBI): domain Eukaryota; kingdom Metazoa; phylum Hemichordata; class Enteropneusta; family Ptychoderidae; genus Ptychodera; species Ptychodera flava. The sequence continues at coordinate 12,828,050 of NC_091934.1, forward strand.
ACAACCGCCTGTCGTTCGCACTTACTGAGCTACCCGACGTGACGTGCGTCGCGCCGCAATGAGTCCTCCGGTCTGATGACTTTCTACGCATGCGCAGACAGGTTGGGCGCCCAACGCCCGACAACTTTTTTTCTCAGTTCTGTGGAATGTGGATATTGGGCGACATTCTGCTGTTTTCAATTACGCGACTGCTCGTATTAAAATCATTTCGCCATTTATTTTCCTGGGCCTAGATTCTCACACACATACCTTCACCCAAACGACTGTTAGTGAAATTCCTAAAGTACTGAGACGATTTACGACCAACGTGCGCTGTCGGCTCATTTCAGTCGACTCCCGGCGCATTATACTGGCCACCATTTATCATAGTATTTGTTTGAATATACAGTTGGAGTATGGGCTTGACAGGTTGGAGCAGTTTTGAGTACATTTCTCACGACCTTACAAATCCTCCATGTCACCTTAAATTCGACAGGTATTTTGGGAGGAGTGAAAATTCTCCAGCTCGAAGTGTCTGTTGCCAGCCTCTGATATTTTCCTGTTCCAGAAAAGGCGCCCGCGGTGGGAAAAAATCTCTGCACGTTGGGAGGCTTCGACAAGATATCTAACGAAGTGAGCCGGCTTTAATTGTTAGTAAGACTTTTGTCAATACCATAATAATTAGGAAAACTTCTCATGGCGTGTTTTGACTTGCACAGGTGTGCAGACAATAGCAGAGTAGTGTTTTTACCTGTGTGAACGAGGCGGTGCCAACTCCCCGGACAGTTGGAAACGTGCCAAGGCCGAACACGGTCGGACAACACAAAAACTCTCTGTGCTCGGGGTATTGTTCCTATTTGCCTTTAACTATCTCCAAGGTGCTATTGTTATGAAGCGATATAGCCGAAATCGCCCCTTAATTCACGGGCGTTGTCACTGAACTTGAACGGAAGCACCGTTGGACTTCGGCGAATCGAAGCTGCCCAGCTTACGGAAATGGCAATTCCGACGAATTGGGGGGAGGGGGGTCTGCTTGACAGCGTTCATACTGCCTACACGTGCCGTCCGCATTGATTTCACATCTTATTATAGCGTTTTGTATACCGCCTTGGAATGCTCAACCGCTCTTTTCGATCCGTGGGAAGACCCCGAGAAGCCGATTAACGACCCTTGCACAGCATGTCAGGACAGGTTTGCAGGCCTCAGCCTATTCTTCCCAGATTCTTCAAAAGCTCTCACGATTTTCAATGGAAACACCTGGGCGCAAGCCTGATAAGAGATGATTTGGGCTTCTTTTCGGGGGGGGGGGGGGGGAGAGAGATAAATGGCTGGCCGGCGAAGACATTTATCTAAATTTTGCAAATAGTTCTTTACAGTGAATACCCGCCTCATTAATTTTGCATCGCGTCTAACACAATCTAGGGAAGTTGGACTTGTGCAAAATGAAAAGGGCGATACACCGCAATCCTGAAACACACCTGTGTTGTTTGAAATTGAATATAGACGCCAACTTGATCACCGACTGAAATTTGTCAATATTCCTTGGTATTCGTTATTGACAATTTTGTGGGATATATGCATTATGGCAATGTAGGGGGATATGTGATTGTAGATGGATAGTCTGATTACTCAAATTTTCGTCAGTCTCAATTGTATGAGTCGTCTTTGAAAGCGTTTGGATAGTCATGGGACCGCGTTACCGTGACGTCATATCTAATCGACACCTTCCTAAAATGCCTTCAGCCGCGACGTCTTGTCTCCTTGGTGACAGGATCATTCCATTTGACCAAGGAGGGACGGGGCCGTTACTTTTCCGAAAAACGACAAGAGAACACACCCCATACCTCAATTTGCATCACGGATGACGATCATGTGTTGCGTGTGCAGATGTATCTGACGGAATTTTGAAAATGAAGAAATGCGCCCAGTCGTCGACTTAGTCCTAGCCATCTGAATTAGTCTAGTCAACTGAAATTCATTAAAAGAGTGACTACTATATGGCACCACCTGTTGCACGCCACTATCACAAGATATAGTTTCATACAATCGGTCAGCGACAGTTTTCACTGATTCCCCCTCCCCACCAAGTAAAGATCATACATAAAGCGATAAACGACAAGCAGACACAGATATTTCAATTTTCAACAATATGATTGTAATTTTATTGTTGTAGAAAAGTGAACTGAGAGACAGCGTGCGTGTAAATTCACGTTCAAAAACAGTAAAGTTAGCGAAATCGTATCGTCGCTCCAAAATGCTCTTATGAACTTGAAAGCAAAAAAGGAAGCGAAACACTTAGACGACTTCCGTACATTTCAGCAAATCACGTAAAACCCGCTTATCTTCACAATCAATCGGTTTGGTAAGTTGTTGAAATCGCACCATCGAAATCACAAAAAAATATATAAAAATCTTAAACACTTTATAATAAAATATATTCTTTACAGGCGAGACTGCAATAATCTGTACATCATATTTACAAGTAAAATCGTCTCTTTAAAGTAGTCCATTGAAAGTCTTTTTGTAGGGTTTTTGCGGCAACTACCACGGCCTCCATACAGAGTCGGAGTCTGCGGTCGGCGATTGTACACGGACTTGCTGGGTTGACAGATGCGTGGTAGGTATGGACTGAGACGGTTGCACAACGGCTTTGCTGCTACTGTTCGTCGACACGGCAGTCGCGGTGGTCGGGATTGACGACATGGTGGCAGGTGCGACGGCGCCGATCTGCGGGCTGGTGACGGGCACGGACTGTGACGACTGCGTAGCAGTGGCTGCGACCGACGTGAGGACCGGGCTCGCGAGACTGGAGGTGGTGCTGTTCGGGCTTCCGAGTGAAGACACGGGGCTCAGCGCCGGGGTTCCATGCGCATAGACTGGGATGAAGTGACTTGGAAACTGTCCGCCGGAAAGTGCCTGAGGCGACAATAAAACGGCTACCTCTCCGTTTGGTAATGTTCCGGGCATGATTGGCAGCACGCGCGCAATGTTGGCTGCCGTGACGGGGGCCGTTGTCGTAACTTCCACTTTAGGGTTCTGCATTGCAACGGCGGGAGGTGAAATCTGTAGGATAGATGAAGCCGCGGAAAGTCCAGCTGGTGTAAGAGCATTTCCCTGAGATGGGGTGACGGCTGCCTGTGCTGCAAGTGGTGAAGTTGCTGGCACTTGTTGCTGCGAGGAATAGTTCTGGCTCATATTCTGGCAGCAGTTGGCTAGATGTCCAAGTAGTCGGGAGCGACAATCTGGGCTAATTCCTTCAAAAGACGTCAGGTAGCGCTGAACTTCCCCGAAGCACTCGTTAAATCCAGCGCGATATTTGCTCAAAACAGTTGGATCCTGGGTCAAAGCAGCTGTTGGCAGAAAATAAGAGAAAATATTTAATGTGTACAGAGAAAAAAATCTTTGAATGAAAAAAAACTTTTCAAAGCTCAGTTGGAAGCAAAGATATATTTTTTAACGAAAAGTTTACAGAACCGATACTCACCATTCATTTGCTGTCTTTGCACGTTTCTGAGGTATTTAACGGTCATTTCCAAGATATCAGCCTTTTCCAATTTAGAATGGCGTGAACTCTGTAGAGGTAAAAAAAGAGAAAAGTTGGTCAGAAAAGGATAAGAAATCGAGGCGTGAGAACGGTGTAAGTTGATATCTATGCGTCCACTCATCGCTGGACCATAGGTGCGCATTCACAGTGCATTGGTAATGAATGGAGTAGACGTCTATACACTAGCTTGCATACACTTGTCTGTGTATAGGAATGCACAGGCTTCCACGCACCAAAGGCCAGAAAGTATACCTCAAAATACAGGAAAAGGATCATACAAGTACTTACATCTTTTTTCATTGCGTCCAAAATCAAGGTCTTCAACTGCGATAGACTTTCATTTATCCTGGCTCGCCTCCTCTTTTCCATGATCGGCTTCGAGGACTGCAAATGAGAGCAAAGTGGATATCTGTTAATTTACCTGTTCAACATATCAAGTTCCGTAGTGCACTACTGGCCTAGCGGACAGAAATAAATAAAATCCATACTCCAGAATGAAGAAGAAATCGAGAAAAACCAGGCTGGAAAACTTACTTTGCGAGTTTCGCTGGTTTTGGTGACTGGCTTGTCTGCAGGCATGTTGCTAGAAATAGCGATACACTCCAAAGGTATTTAAGTACAGGTAAACGATCACAGAGCTCTGGCGGGTTACTTACTCCGGGAATGTCTGTGAACGACTGTGAGAAAATCAGAGCAGTGTTTGTATTTATATGCATTTCGCATGCGAACGGCTCGTGTGAATTTTTTTGGCAATATGTTCCCACACCACATTCTTGTACACTCAGCCAATCAGCAGCCAGACATCGATTGTTTGGGCGAGGCATACGACGAGGTCTCGCGACCAGTTCTCGCTGATTGGCCACGGTTAATAGCCTCTATTGTCCACGCGGGAGGTGATTGGGCCAAGCGTTGGTAGCTGTCAATCAGGCGTGTGTAATTACTATTGACAGTTGACATCTGTTGGCATGCGAGACGTTAAGTGTCAAGCCATTATCTTTCACAAGCACGTGCCATATCCTTTGTTGTCGTGCTGCGTTGAGCGTGGTCGGTGTGTGGGAAAACTCCGCCCACAGCACTCGCGAGAAGGCATATTGTAAACAAGTATTTCATATGTAAACAACTCTGCTCGATAACGTAGACCAGCCGAAGACTAAATATATTATTACATCTGATTCAGCGAAGTCCTATCCCAGAATTCAAATGGTCAATCCCCCCCCCCCCCTCCCTGGAAGCCCGTGTTTCTCATTCGCTAATCCTGCCGCCAGTGTGATGGAATGCGATACACCGGCGACGTACGGAGTTCTGTCATTAAATTTTAAAAGCGCGTGGCACAGGACCCCTTGCCTGGCGAAAATATTGACTTAATCCTCAATCCGCCTCCCCAACGCGACCAGGATCGAGCTTTAAACCGATGGGAAAGCGAAACGGTTTATACCCGACCTTTCGGAAGCAGATCAAGGGTTAACGTTGATCTGGACTCTTTTCTGGGCCGGGAACTGTCATAATTATGTAAAACCTTTCTTCCTGTCACTTTTCCTTCCTGACGTTAGCCAACTCCATGACCAACTTAACTCGCAGATAAGTCTTTGCTTTTCTTTGTACTTACCTCTCGCCTTTTTAGCAGGATGTCTATCGATTCACTCCAGGACGGAACGCACCGCAAATTTCATTTGTTTTTCGAACCACCCGAAATCAGTCGTCAGTGTGTATATATTATGCATGTCGGTCTCTCGGTAACTATTTGTCGTTTATGCTGCGCGGAATGTTCTCACGCTTCGTTTCTCTGCGCTCTCCACCGTCGGAATGCAAGCGCCATGCGTACCGGCAGGCGCTTAGACAAGCTTAAGACGAGGGAAAAGCGATAAAAGCGTGAAAACCTGCCGGCTTTACCTAGTTTTCGCTAGAAATCAGACGAGTCCGGAGGAAGTTCAAGGGCCAGTCAGCCGTTTTCTTAATTATTTGCGTTAGACTCTTCACCATATCATAGTCTAGATAACGTCCCCCTTGAAACGGAATTCGAATCAAAACACCCGACGAGAAAAAAATATTCGCTTTTGAAGGGGAGTTTTTTTTAAGAAAGAGTAAAACACGAAATGACGAGCGCAATGCTGACATCGCGACAACTAATCAGTTTTGGGAGGGGGTGTCAATCGACGCGCGTAGTGTGCAAAAAAAGTAAGCTGTCACAACGTGGGCGCATTACGTGAGAACATTGGAATGCCCTGTACCGGTCCTTTTTCCCCAGGGTTGCGCCTGACGAGGGGGGAACTCCATATTTATATTAAAAGTGATACCCGACGGAAAGTCAGTTTGACACGGAAATACCCATGATTTTAATACATTTGCTAGTTTCGCTTCATTTGGCAAACGAGCGGGTTGTATTTCATGGTTGTATAGCCGAGGGTGCGAGTTGACAGCTTGGCTACGCAGCGCCACTCATTGGACGATTTATCGGCAACAGGTGTGAAGAAGAAGTTTGTGAAAAGCCCATAAAAATCTTATGCCTTCGCCTTGTAACCCCGTAAATATTGAAAATTTTCTGGATCAAGACATCGGAATTCACAATATGCATTTTATGAAGTTTGCGAGCGACTTTTTATTGACGTTTGCCATTATGTCGGCAGAACAGAGTGTTCTGCCGTAAATCGTACGACAGCGCAACGAAATATCTGCTCACTCTGATTGGGGCATTCAACCGAACAGAAAATCGATTCAAATTCTTCATTGGATCAAATTATGAGTAGATTTCAACGGACATAAAGACTGCATACAGTGTCAGCTGGGGAAATTATATACAATGTCTCTGGTTGCACAGAGAACAGTTTCGTTCCCGGTGACGTTTTGCCTTCACAGGTCATGGGAAAAGGGTGTGAGCAACATTTCTTAGCTCAGCCGGTGTGGATAGATCCGTGTATTCGCGACACGACAGCTATGGCGCGATACGCAATTCGATACAGCATGTTGTGCAGACTTTAATTGCTACCACTATGATCGCTGGGGCAACAACCCGGACAGAAATCGAACTTCGGAAAAAATAAATTTTCGCCCCCGGTACGGGTGAAGAACAGGTTGAAGGAAACGCCACAGCTGTTCTCATTCTTTCCCGTCGGCACGTCCGACAATTTACACGTTGAAATGTATATAAAATTCACGTGCAGGCTATGAGATGCCTGGCCCACGTGAACCCTTGATTCTGGCAGGCAATTTTAATGTGGCCGGGATTGACGAACTACCTGTCAGCAGGGCGACAATTTGCCTAACTCAGCTACGCTCTGGCATGTCGCCTAGCAACCTGTACCTGTTGTACAATAGTTTGGATCACGTGACATAAGTCACCTGCGACGCAGCAAAAGTCATGATTGAACGGGAATCTATTAATGGATGCATTAATTAATAAAAAAATCTGTGAAAGCTTTCATGGAGTTGGTTTATTATGCAAACGATCGCCAACAGATGAAATAATTGGCGGGAAAATCTAATGGCCGCCCGGCACGGGTCTTGAGAGTAGCGGCGTGCCATCTGGCAGTGTAAAGGAATTTTGTTGCACCAAAGGTATGCTTGGAAAGTGAAAGAACGCGAGCTTGTCCGTGGGAACTTATCGTACAAATCCTTTTATATTTAGGTATTTGCGCTCAGTGCAAGCGTCTATCGTTTGCCTATTCACATTTCACAATGAAGTCCCTGATACTGCCATTGTGCGCGAGTTGCGTTCCCACGGTGGTGTACAATAGCAGCCGATTCACATGCTAAGCAGGCAGACTGGCGCGAATCATTCAAGAGAGAGGGATGTCAATGCTCGAACTAATCATACGACCATTGTTTTCTCACCGGCCATTTCAGTCGGTTTACCCTACCGCTGTTTGCTTTTTTCGCCTGAGAAAACCCCTAATGCTGAACGGTCACGTGGCAACACGTGGCGGTGTATTGGTTGGGAAAACTGCTCGCACAGTCGCGTTTCTCCATCACATTCCATCACTCTTCCGAATTCCGATGCATGGCGCCGACGAGGAAACGCCGACCCATATATCCCGTGCGGACTTCTTCTTCTTGTCGCTGTTTATGGCTCTCGCTGTGCCCGTGAAGCCCTGCTTTCCGTTCGCGCCGCCGCGAGGTCGATATCGCGCGAAGGCGTTTCCGGGTAAACATCGACCGTGGGACCGGACGTAAGGCTCGAAACACCTGCTCTATAGAGAAACAATTAAACAGTCCTGATTATGCAAAGTGGACTTGAGTATTCTGACAGTAGTCTGCCCAAAGATCAGATTCCTATACAGTCCGATATTTTCCCACGTTGCTTGTAAGGCGTTTACCAAAACATTTTTTCGCTTTTCGACCCGTCAAAGGCCACTTCAAGTTTGGCCGCAAGTAAAACCCAGAATTTGCACATGAGCTTGCGCGATTTATACCAAATATTCAAATCACTGTCAGCCCGCTCCGCCCTGCAAATCGATCAGAGATCGATCAGTTTTCCGCTGATCATCCCTCCCTGAATTTACGGCTGGCACACGTGGACGAACAAAAAGTATCCCCGGAAGCGATAGGGATATACTGGAAGCGCCACGTGCCATCATATGCAACGCATCACAGCATTGCTTATCTTCTGCTCGCCAGTGCAACTCCATCAGACGATACAATACGCATCTAATTGTAATATGGAACATTTTGTTCAAAAGTTAATAGAAACGGGGTTTGGAGTCGACATAAATCATATTCCACGCTCTGAACAGTTACTGTACGCCCATCTAGGTACAATAACTTGCCCCTAGGGGACGCCTCTTTTATAGCGTATTAATGAAAGACTTCCGTTCGACGCGCAACTGTGCGAAAAGATTGCTGCAGAATTCATTATCTTTCGATGGCTTCAAAACCGTCGTTGTCACCAACGTGCAAGAGGTTGCGTAAGGATAAATAATATACTGATCATTGATCATTATATTTGGGAAATTCTGTACACTTTCTTTACACAGTGTTCCGACCATGTGGCAAATTTATGCAAATCACAGTTTGGCGAGACTGTCACAGACAGACACTCATATAAGCAATTGTTCGAGCCAGACTCCCCCATTAGCAAATTGTGACAGTCAACCATAAATATCGCTGTGCTCACAGCTCAGTTTCCAATACCTGACCGCTATCATCCATGACAACACAGCAGGACTAATTATACCGAGTATACTATTTTTAACAACATCCTTACCGAAGATACGTTATATGCGAAGTGCGCGTAGAATAATTTATTGCCGAATCGCGCCTCTTCCTACTGTATAATCACGGAGGTAGTTGATTTTCTCGTGAACGCCCGGACAGACTTTTCAATCTGGATATGTGAGTTCTACTCGCCCAGTAACACAGCGGTCACATACATTGGTCTCCGTAAACGCGATCAGATCACTGCAGTACTTCGAACGGCGGGCTTTTGGAACGCTTCGCCGGGTTTGACATCGAAATGTGAAGCGTTTGCTCCCAATATTACCGTTATAGACCGTTAAAGCCTGTCTAAAACAAACGCACTGACAGCGCACGAAGCACGGTAATATCGAGTTTAAATCCAATGATCCGGAAAAAACAATCAGTCACGGTGCCGGTAATTGAAACGCTAGACACGTACGATCCTTTAAGGACAGTTAATAAAGAAATGACAGATTATTTTTTCAAATCTGAAACCAGATAAATCCCACATCCGTTTAAAGTTTCGGTCTCCAAGATTAAATACCGATATCTTGAAAGTATAATGATTAATCGCCTTAGTGAGATTACAACTGCAGCGATTTCGGTAGCTATAGGAACGCGTGGGAAGAGCAAACAAAATAGCCTCGTTGTGGGTCCCCTTTTTTCAAGAGTTGTCCTCCACTGCGATTGTCATCGCGCGTGCAGAAAAAAAAATGGTACGTAAACAACAAAATCACAGCACAATGTTTCAGCAGCGTCGTCATTCCGATGGACATGCATTCGCAGACCGTGTAAATTGAGCTATCGATCCGCCAATGTTTTCAAATCTTATTTTACATGTAAATGCGGCGGGGCCAATTTGGTATAAAATGACTAAAAGGTTCCGAATTTACCATTATGTATTTCTGTAACCTAATTGAGCCGTGCCATGTCGTTTTTCAAACTGTTTTTGATCTTAACTGTACAGGCTTTTGATCGGCCCATTTTTGTACATGTAAAGGGCAATTATATACGCGGCCAGCGGGATCGAGCATCTCCGGTTGTTTGCCAGATGGCCCTCAATTTGACCGGATAAAAAGACGCAAAAGAAAATTTATTAAAATGCCATAGTTACGAATAATGTAATGTTGTTGTTTTGACGCGTGGCTGGGGCGTCGGTGTAGGCACTACACCTGCGAGTCAGCAGCTCCTCAGCGGACTTCCGTTTTCTTTTTGTAAAGCTTCCATTTAAGATACGCAAGGGTCGCGACCTCTTAGCTGTTCGCCGTTGCCACGCGCGCGCGTTTCGCGTCTAGCAGCATACAGAAGCACACTACTAGACCGACTTCCGGAGAGCTACCGCGTCTTTCCTCTTCGCGCCAATTCTCGAGTATAAGATAAACCTATATTGATGGACACCCTTGATCTACACGGTGTCGATATCGACCAGAAAATTCTTAAAAGAGCAAAAGACATTGATAACAAGGTCATAACACAAAGGTGGGGGTAGGGCTGTCGCGGGTACCAACTGCATTCTCATAGTAGGCTACCAAAGCTATTAAAAAGCATTGCTGGAGGGACGACACGACATAACTAGGAGACGAACGCAACAACCCCTATTTGCTGTTAGTTTATTCCACATGATTTAATGTTAAGCTACATGAGTTGCGGGCTGTTCTATTTGTCCACTGGGTGATGTCCAAGATTTTCTGGCCATAGCCCGAACAAGTGTAGGTACACGCATGTATAATAGTGTGGGATGGGGTACGTGAAATCTGGACCCTGGGACGGCCTATGCTAATAGCAAAGGCAGTTGCTGACAATATCAACTAGCTTATGCAAGAAAATGTGATAATACAATGACACGTACCTTAGACTCGTTTTTTTTTCTTTCACTTTAATCAGCGATAACTGGAAAAGCCACGGCGTATTTTAAGCAGGATATCAGATATTTAGACACCGTCCATCATACTAGATATACACACTAAAAGTGCTGACTCTGTATTGGATGTAAGATCAACGACAATCACAGAGGCAGAATGGACCAATATATTTGTTATCATTTACGTCGATGATGTGCGCCACATTACGTCCGGGGAACACAGATGGTTTATTTAGGGTGTGTTATGTTAGTACATATGACAGAGACGTCAACATAAATTCATGATGTCAGAAAAGTCTGCATAACGCCCTAAAAAGTTGAACATTTTATGCGCTGGTTGACCTTAGCATTTTCTGATTATCGCGCCACAATTAACGTCAGCTCGTATACTGGTACAGTCGATGCTACCTGGAACATAAGCAGCTCCTGTTCTCAGCTCCCGATTCTTCTGATTGGAGGAGATGTATGGTACACGCGCGCGGTACGGCACGTAAAAGACTTGTAGGACGTTCCGTGGTACAACATGTATGCTGATTTTTAATGCAGACATTATGTGTTTCACAACCATTAAATGTTACATTTGTGATCTTACATTAGTGGTCAGATAGTTATAACTTATCTAGCGATCATGAATACGATGCTAGCTTTAAAGACACCATTGAGGACACGTGGGCATAAGGAAGGCATTTTGGCGTGTGAATGAATTTTTTTCTCATAATCGTTGAATTACAGCTATATAACACGGAATGCAAAGTGCAGTGTGCTGGTGGGAAAATGGCAGTCGAGCGACAGGTTTTGCTACACTCGTGGGAAGACGGTGTTCGCTATTGTTTGCCATTGTTAGGCGAAGACAATGGAGATGATTTGCGGACAAATGATAACGGTGGATCCACCGGGGAACATTTCGCATCGAGAAAGTGTGAAACAATGGCGGATTTAACGCGGTTCAATTCACACCCGGCTTTGGGGAAGCGCGTCGCGTGGGAGCTTGCATCGGAACGTTTGATGTGACGGAATGTCCCCATACCAGTGGAATAGTCTTTCGTTTGCATAGGAATTCATTCTGTCTCTATCCTTCGCTTCGTCGCAGACAAGAAGAAAGAAAAAGTCCGTGAACTTTATTCTAGCCATGGGTGTTTCCTTGACGATCTCATGGTTTCACTTCGATCAGGTGCGGAGGCAGAATAAGTGCCGTCTCGACAGCGAATAAACAATCGAAGGAGCTTTTGGACAATGGGCCACAACCGTGGGAATGCTTTACCGGCCTTTGTATTCGCTACCTCAATGCGCTGAAGAGCCCGCGTCTTCTATCCACCCCTGTCAAGATAAGGAGAAACGTGTGTTCACGTACACCAACTGTTGTGTTGGCGTATATAGGGTCCTGCGTTCAGTTTCTCAAGAGCATCTCAATCTCTGCGGGGACGGAAATGCGCCATCCACCCTTTTTGACAATCATTATTTCAGCGGATGGCAAAACTGAGGAAAATTAACTCCTCAAACACGTCAACTCCGCAAAGGTGATTAAATGATAGACATTATCAAACAAGTGTACTCTTTGCCCCTCCCCCACCTATAACCCCTTTCAGGGGCTTCCCGATTTTATCCCAGGCACCTCACACCATTAGCTCCAAGCTCACACTAAGAAACTCAACGTTGTACCATATGGTGATCAAAAACTAATACCACTGTACAACAACACGCGACAAATCGAATGCCTAAGAACCAAAGTTCGTTAAAGCACAGAAGTCGACCTCATAACCACAAAAAAATAAAACGACATAGGAAAGCTATCAATGATTAAAGTTTACTTGTTGTCTTAAAGATTTGATCACCGACCTTTCTATTAGTTTTATCGCATTTTCTTGAAAGAAGAATACTTATAAAATTGACAAAGCAGTGGACGGACAGTTACATTTACGTGTTAAGGACCTCGTTAAAGTTTACAACATGTAGAAACAGACTCGCATTCTTTCTTGTCGGCCTGTGTGACAAGTTTCATCCCCCTGTCCATCCCGATACCGATTGCCGTTGATAATCGAGGTCGCATATCTAACATTGAAATTGACACGTACGCGAGAATCGCTGGTTGATCGTTTGTATGTGTGACGTTCTCTCGTTCATCGCCATGGCAATCCGTGATGAATATTCCTTAACCGGAAACAGCGCGGACTGATTGAAAAAATTCCCATGTATTCCCGCAGTTTGGAGCGAGCTCTCAAGATAATTAAACCTGACGTCATCGTTTTAACGCTTTGCTAACTATCCAGAGGAGCACCGTTTCATAAAATCACGTCAAACGAACTCCATCTTTTTGCTGTTGAAAATGTTTATCGCGAGTGTTAAGTAAATGCAGCTTTAAGGATGTATTTCCACTGAGGCGTTGAGACATTTGACTGATTTGACCGGACCTGACGTCCGGCAAGAAATCACCGAAAATTCACCTATCGTGTGCAGCACTGTGACATTTGGTCCAACTTGAAAAAACCAGACCCAGGCAACGCCCGGACTTCTCTGATGCGCATTTTAAAGTACTTAATATTCACCTTGGTAATAATCTATCGGTATTAACTACCACAAACGGTAAAACTTTTCAGATTTAAATGGGGCAATGACGTATGCATTTAGCCGTCGGTTAAACGACCCGTTGGTCAATAGTTTTGCGAGGGTACAGTTGCAGTCAACGGTAGTTTTCCTAGCCTACGACGTTGCCCGGGGGGCAATTTCCGACAAAAGAGCGAGAAGTACGACGATAAAAGAGAAGAAAAAATTACCGGGCTCATCTGATTGTTCTGAGATCGAAAGACGATCATTTCGCCTTTACAACGCCACAACGCTCGATTGCAAAGTCCAAGTGGTGTTCCATTTGGATCCTCTCTAGCGGCACAAAGAGGGCTATTTAGAATTATTCGGGGACGAAATCACAAAGTCAACGTGTCTTCTAACGAATTATATTCTCAGTAAACCTGGCATTCATACATCGATGAAGTTTTCTTGGGGCGACGTTCCTTTCCAGTCACGAATGCGCGTCCACTTAAAACGACTTATCAGCGCGCGTTACAGTTGCCAAACTAATTTAATTGCACTGGTTCCAATCAGTTGCGTTATCAGTATCAAGATTACATTTTAATTAAAAACAAAACGTACGCGCTCCAGCATTTTCGCGGCAAGTGAACGTTCCCGAGTGTCCCGGGCCAGTGCTCCATCTCACGGAAGTAATACTTGCCGTTGGCGGCGGATTTATGAACGGTTCCAGGCGAGTGGCGATATGTGACATTTTTAGTGACTGTTCATTCCAATTCAGGCAACAAAACAATCCTCTTCTTCAACCGTACACAATGCCATAAAAAGTTAAGGGGTCGGTCTTTTTAACACGTTTTGTGATTTGTTTTTATTTTGCCTCAAAGTTGATTAAAATGGAAGATAGAGGAAAACGGAAAACGAGCCAATGGCTACCGGTCTTCACAAAAAAATCACGCACACAAGGCGCGTTAGTCGAAAGAATGGACTTCGAGTCCATGGTGTTGGCTTATTTAGAAAAAAAGTTCAGCGTATTGTATCCCTGTATATAGTTCGTTAAAATGCAACCGCCTTATTCTCATAAAACTCGAATGTCAGTTATTTTGGCGATTCTGCTGTGATTCAACGTTTTTTCTCGATGATAAACAACATTTTCGCGGGCTTACGGCCAACTACTACAGTTCTATGCCATGCTTCCTGAGGATCCATAAAGACTAGAAATGAGTGTTTCACTTCTCTATCTCTATCCCTCCAAATAATGGTTTTGTTCGAATGTCTGTCGACGATAGAAAATTTCGTTGTACCGTGAATTGGAAAACGCAACGCCTTGCAGGATTACATTAGCTAATACTGTGGTTCATTGGTTCATGGTTCATTCTGCGGCTGACACGTGTCGTAAATAGGCAATTTTATTGCGGCTACTGTGCAGAGATCGGCTTTCCCGTCGCAATATCGGGAGCAGCAGATCGAATTTTCGGACGAGGCTTTGCGAGACACAATAAAAAGAAGCCGATCTAGCAGTGATTCTAAATTCCCATCACATACAAGATTTCATGTTCGCTGTGAATAGGGGCATACCGGTACAAAGAGTTTTCAGTGTTGAAGCACGGTCCGATTCGAGTGGGGGGCATACCAACACACTGCATTGTCTATGCATGGGAACGTTCCCACACACCACCTGTTCTCTGAAAAGCCATGGCAAGATTCCAACGCATGCACAGTAGCACGCTTTCCGGCGACGCTCGAGTTCTGTTGAACACAAGTGACTCGGAGCCTGAGTGTATGGGAATTAGTCAAGAAAAGGCAACCTGGCCCGCAGGTCGTGGGAAAGAACGTCGGACAGGTCGGCCGGATTTGAATTTGAATTCAGACTCCGGGTGAATGGTGACAAAAGTGAAACCCCGGTAAAATGGTGTAATTATCCAGTCCCTCAGTACGTGGTAATAATGACATCATCGATATGGCTTCTCTATTCAATTCTCACTGACGCCACTATATGACTGACCCGTGCGGAGTCAGCAACCTTTCGTTTCCTTGGCAACTGACCAAAACACGGTATTTTCCCACATTCATGACTCACCAAAGACTCGATTGTGGGGCGGTGGCTTGGTGCGCGTTGTGCAATGTACTGCGGACTGTCATGTAGGTACTTTCATAAAAATGTGTATCTGCGAAACGTATGTTACGACACGGTCCCTCCAGAGGGACCTGGTTACGACAAACATAAAATGGCTGAGATCCCTACCAAGACGTCGAAATAGTGTGCACTTTATGTAATATATAGCGAATAATCAAGGTGTAGATTGATTCAAGCAGTGTACACCTGTATGTATGTATGTATGTATGTATGTATGTATGTATGTATGTATGTATGTATGTATGTATGTATGTATGTATGTATGTATGTGTATGTTTGTATGTATGTGTTAAGCTCTCCCCTCCCCTTCAGTCCCTCCCTTCTCTCTCTCTCTCTCTCTCTCTCTCTCTCTCTCTCTCTCCTCTCTCTCTCTCTCTCTCTCTCTCTCTCTCTCTCTCTCTCTCTCTCTCTCTCTCTCTCTCTCTCTCTCTCTCTCTCTCTCTCTCTCTCTCCCCCCCCCCAGGACCAATCTACTATGGACTCATGCAGTCTACAATATATAGAATGACACAATTAAGACAACAACACCATCACTATCGTCGTCATTGTCATCATCATCATCATCATAATCATCATCATCATCACAGAATCTTTTTATCCATCAAGAGCGCATGTTGCGGTATGTTTTATTAATACTGTAAGATACATCTTGTACGGACATTGCTCATACTCCGTGGAAACAACTAAACAGTTTCATAACTTATTCACCTCCTGGATTTACATAGATAAACCAACGCAACCTTGCTGAGCTATCCTCCTTTAGCTGCATGAATAACTAACTGTTCCTAGCTGAACCGCACCAGACCCTAGAAGATATGAAGGATAGAATATTATTTAGTAATCGCAGTTCGCATCGGAACGTCATCAAAAACTGCCGTGTGTTCCACTAGTGACATCACGTTTATCACAGTGTGAAAATTTAACCGTTTGAGAGTAGAAATTGTCAAGGGGAAAGTGCACTATCATGATTAGTTTTCCTGAGTTTCCTGCCTTTAAAGAGTTTTCACATGGTTAAAGAGAAAAGCAGCACTTTCCTATAAGGTTTGCTGCATCTCGCCAGTCCAGTTGTTTTCTCACATCGTTGCCAAGAGTGTATTTTCGGAACAAGCCAAAATTGGGACACCTGGTTGCTAGAGTTGCTCGGCATTTCATGTCAGTGTTGTCGTGAAGGCCATTGCGTCCCTTGCTTCAGCAACAATAATTGACAATTAAGTTGTAAAAGAGGAGAAGAAAAGGTATTTTGTCAAAAGGTTCAAGTTCTTGATAGATTTGAGGACAAGCCCACAATTAAACAAGGGCGCGCCTTCTGTAATATCTACATGTCTATTTTCCCACGCATAGAGGGCCAAAGATCCCTGCTTCATGGCAACCGTGTTGTCTTAGCAACGGGTTTACAGTTGTACAGATAATCCGATGTCTACATCTAAGCCAATAATGGTAGCACGCAAAGAAAAAAAAATCTTTTACTGATACTTAAAACAGACAAGGGACGTGTATGAAGTTGCTGTTTGACCGCTGTATCAACGGACCCGTTCATTACCTTTGATAACGTTCTAAAAATTGGTGACGAGTAAAGTACCATTGGCCGTTATCAAATCAACTACGCTCACAAATGGTGTGTGATGTAATAAAATCTAATGTAACGTAACGCAACGTCACTTAATGTAGATTAATGAATGTGTAAATCACTTTATGTTTGGACGTTCGTATACATGTATGTATGTGCCCGTATTTATGTAGCCTGAGTAAAGATGAATGTATGAAAATTGAGGTTAGAACGGGGAGAGAGAGAGAGAGAGAGAGAGAGAGAGAGAGAGAGAGAGAGAGAGGCAGACAGACAGACTAATACGGCTTTTTGTATGAATTTTTTTGGTTTCGCACGTTCCATGTCAAAACGTTTGACGCGTGCGCATCGGAACGCATGGGCTGGTGAATGTGTCATACGATGTGCTATGTTTTTATAAAAAAAATCATTAGTATGACATCGGACGCAAACACAAATACTGTCAGAAGGAGATCTTTGCACAAAAGTTTCGTCAGCTTGGACATAACTCCAGTTCTCCAATGTTAAGCAGATAGTGAAATATGCAATATGACAAAATTCATCGCAAAATACCACTCATTGCGGTCGCGCCTGCATCTCTTGGAAAGTAAACATATATCAATTTAGCTTGCTTTCCAGTTATTGCCAGTACGGTCCGCAATATATTTAAATATTTCGGCATGGCCAGCTATGACATCACTCGTCAACACAACCAAACAAAGTGTGTTTTCCGTCCTGGATCCAGTGTTCCCTTTCTAATAATGCTGCCCGCTTCTACCAACCAAAACCAGCATTTCTGACCCGCAAGATGATTTGTGTGTGGGAGACAATAACCTTAGATTTTTAAAAAGAAATTAAACGCCCACCACAACCATATTCTAATGACGTATGGGCAGCGGTTGCCACGTTCTTTGTAACATACAGCAGTTACTAGCCGCACCGACTTTGCAATAGTTGTTAATGCTACAACTTAGATGGCTTGGAATCGGCGGAGGCCGTTGGTGGCAATGATGTAATATTGCAATGTCTCTCGGAGAAATCTGTCGGTACTGTCTCTGGCTGTCAACCTCAATACCGAATAAAATTACCAGTTGCCCCGCAGGCAGGGTATCCCTTTGTGTGTCGTAAAGGGTTACGACTTATTGAAAGCCAGTCTATCGGGGAGAGCTAACCCGAGCAAGTAGCATTGCTGTGACAATGTCATACGATTAAACGGTGAATGTCCCCCCTTAAATATTACTACACAAAGCTGCATCTATTTTACCTCCATGAAGAAACCAAACAAGGTCCGGTACTGCGAAACACGACTGTGATGTTTTGATGCACGGTTATCTCCAGACGGACGGAGTCGGGTGAGCCTGCTGCCGTGCTCTTTCTTAGCGTTTATCATTCAAATACGAAGTCTGCAAAAAATTCAAGCACCCACTGACGGCGCCTTGGGACCGCACCGTCAGCCGGAAACGAAAAGTACATTCTAAAGCCCCTTCGCCAGGAATGAGGATGTGTCGCACTCCACAGTAAGTGAGGCTACCCACAATGCCCCTGGATTTGTTCACTCACACATTTTTTGCTAAAGGCTTTTTCAATTTTATCAGTTTCTTAACAATTTTTAACTTACAATTTAAGTTCAGGATTATTTGTTAAAACTATGTTCCAAAATTATTGATGATGTTTAAAATTCAAGAGTAAATTGAATGAGAAGTCGATGTTTAGAGGTGCTAAAAATTGCACACTTTTCAAGATAAAGTTATCAGCAACTAAGATGGTCTCATCATACCACCTGTCAGACATGCAAATTTCCTTTGTTGTGAACATTTAAAAAAATCAATACCCTTTCTTTTGCCAACACAGATGCAACTTATTCCCTTAGTTTCTTTGAAAATATTGTGTATGGCTGTCAAAAATCTATGTCGACAAAATTGCTATCTCCTCCGCGGAAAAGGGGTTGATCTTCTCATTATTCACAGTGGGAAATCAGAAAATTATGATTATCAGAACTATGTTGCCAGAATTTTGAAATATGGACCGAGTTGTTCTGTGTACAGAAGAAATTTGCTTCAGTTCATTGAGTGATCTGTGTGTGTACAGATCATGGAGAATTGTGGGTAGCCTCACTTACTGTGCACTCCTCTGCTATTGGGAACAAAGTGCATGTGAACTTTTCCCGAGCTGGCGACATCAACTCGGTTTTCTTTAACGTTGTACCTGTTTGTTTTGCGCCTAGAAACACCCTTCCTAAGTGTGTTTTTGTCTTCCTAGGACCTCACCCTCACTTCCTGAAGAGGCGGTGGTTATTACTAATAATTGCGTCAAACTGTTATGAGAGAGAGACAGGGGTGGGGGTTGGGGTGGGAGCAAGTTGTTTGTTCCGTCGAATAATGTCGACACAAAATTGACTTCAAATAGACAATGTATCCTCAACGCTTTGAAGATGGACAAATAGTTAAATCGAACTAAATTCATGCCAATCCAGTATTTAAGACGACGGCGCAACATTGCTTGCAAAGATGTGCGTATTGCGCATGTTGGTGCGACACCCGTAGCTTTAATCAAAGAATTTCCAAGTGATGAATAAATCATATATGTAGAAATATAAACCGAGCAATGCCCTCACTCTTTTGATACTACTACAACTTTTGTCATAAAATGGAATCCAAAGTTCTTGAGAAGCCCTTCAAGTCAACAGTGTTTATAATGGGCGTTTCGATAGCAGCCAGCAATGGCGTAATTTTATTAATATATCGAGAAAGGCGTTTATAATTGATATCAGGTGAAACTTGTTAACTTGTTAACCATTGTGACTTAAAATGTTAATTATTGAAAATCCTGGACCCCGAATGTCAAACCTCAAAGTATTGTGACATTCTGAGAAGCCATATGCTTAACGACCCCCTCCCCTTCCGCTAATATAAGGTATATATTGTACGTTTAAATTCCTCGACATCAAAGGGGGAAAGGACAGGACAACAGTGAGCCAGTGTATTGTTACTTATTGATTTTCACATTTCAGTTTCGTCCTTCGGTGGGCGGCATCAACTCGCCAGGAGCTGTGTTGAACAGAGGGGCATAGAGGAGATAAAGTTCCCACGATGCTACCTGAAGCGGGTTAAATAGGCGAGGACACGACCCGCCGCCACCTGCCGGACTCGGCCAGGCTCCTTAAAGTTAACCTTAGGGGTTTCGACTTCCGGTGGTCTCAAAAGCCGAATCAAAGTCGGTTGTTTTCCAGTGTGAATATGGAAGGTCCCGTCTCCTGTTTTGTGTTTGTTTTGCCGTTTCCGAAGTTGGTAAACATTTGCTGGTCATTATTTAAATATACCCAGGCACTCTATTTCGTACAAATAAAGAAAAGAAAAATATGTTGTTCGCAAAGAAATTGTTAGGCTCGCGCAACGCTATTGGATATTTTGCCGTTCTGTTTACATTTGTACTTCTTATCTGATCTTTAAGTCGGTTGATTTGACAAAAACTTGCTAGTAATGAACGATAGATGTTATTTACAACCAATCGACATGATGTGAAAGTGTTTATTAATTACATGTAGACTTTCAGAAATTTCCTAACCATCAATTGTAGATATTCAAGCAAAACAACGCAAAAGAAAATTCAAAATCAAAACAAATCAGAGAAATACGGACACCATTTAATGGTGATCTATTGCCTGTGAAGAGATTGTGGGAAAATTTTGCCCTATGAAGGCGGGTCCGAAAAGAGTAATGCGACCGGATCGCTTACATCAGTCGAGCCAACTTTGGAAGCCATGCAAATTTTCTCATAGGGAGGTTGTTAATTCGTCCCCAGTCTCCTCCAGCCATGCGTGGCGCTCGTGGGAACGACTTCATTGCCAGGAAGAGACTATTCAACGAGACAAAACGAAAATAATTGTTTGTGTGGACATAATAAACAAATAAATTAATAAAGGGAAGCGAGATGAATGTACAAGATAAGCTTGGCGTAAGAATAGGAAGGTCGCTGCTGAAAGAGTGGGCGATTTCCTCCCTATACATGACCGCGTAACACTAACGACCTGCATTTCCGATGCTACAATTCAATGACTCTCGCTCGCTTCGGCGCAAATCGCATCGGAATCACGGAATGCGAGGTGTTTTGTCTGTCTTGGCGTTCGTTTCCCTCAAACCACAACGTAAATTTCCGCCCGCAAGGTTTCACCACGACCATTCAGTGAACGTTTTGGATGCTACGAGTGATGTCAGTCCTGATGGCAATACTCGGACTTTGCCGTTCTTGTAACTTCCGACACGACCACCAACATAGTGGATGCTGTCGCGCAGCCACGCATCTGTGGTAACCCGTGTGCTGGGCAGGCTTGTCACATAAAAATTACGATCACCATCACTGATGTAAGGATGTCGATTTCACAATAATTACAACAAGCATCAGCTACATATTCATTCAAGTTACATGCGTCACTATTATCAGCACCATCATCATCATCATCATCATCATCATCATCATCATCATCATCACCACCTCCGTCGGAGCCTCCAACATCAACACAGTCATCATCGAATCGACATCCCAACAACAGCATCGACTAAAGAATATCAACCATGACATCGTTATCCGACCTTCGAAGGTTAAAACGTGTACAACAAACCTGTCCTTTGAACCGCCTTTTGAAAGCAAGAACAACAGTTTTAGGAGTTATCAATCACAGTCCCTCATCAATGAAGACGTCACAAGACGCTTACATTCAATCACCTGTAGTTGTTTTCTTAGTCACGGTCGAAAAAGGAAACAGCGGCAGACAGTGGGGCACCCGTATTTTACGCCTGGTTACTGGCAAAGGCAACGGATAATCTTCACATGTAAGCTTACGGCACTCATGGGCAGAGCCAAAAGAAATAACAGTAGCTGATAAAAATCCTCATGCCGATACAGTGTGAAATTCCCTGACACTTCAACCAGATTCGACGTAAATTTGGAATTTGTGTTATTACTGCAAAGGGCTAGAGATACATCGAACCCACTCCGTTACTTACCGGTGTCTTTATGGCTTCTTTAGTGATCATTTCGGAGAAAATTGTTGCTTTCGCAACTTCTGCTTCATTTGCGCGAGGAAGCACTGATTGAAAAGAACCTCCATGAAGTTGCTGTACAACGCATGCATCATATCTGAATCTTCAAAAGATTACAAATGTTTTAATTGTTGAATAGATAAATGTCGTTAGAAATTCACAACGATCTGACCACGGAATACTAGTAAATTACCACTGCAAGTTTTGGCGACATATGGTAACCTTTTGCGAGTTTCATGAATCATAATTCGTTGGCAAATACCTTTTGTTCATGACGCGTACATTAATGACCTGCTAAAATCTGACAGATTTTGTGTGTTGTCGTTCTTTCTTTGTCAATGGTATTGCAGAACACGATTCGGAATCGACAATAGGGGAGATTTAACTAAAACGAATTTTGTGTGCAGAAAATGGCCTGAAATATTCCGCTTTTCCGCGGGAAATAAGGACTTTATCACCTATTTGTAAGTGACTGATCAGGTTTGATTGGGTATTGATATATGGATGTGATAACGTACTCCCCGGGACACAGTGCAATGTCGTTGGGCGTTCATGGTGCAAGTGGGAAGTACACGATAACGAGTAACAATTTCCTTTCAAAGCAAAGGCATTCTTTTTTATAGTTAGAATTCAAAACCTTCTAGTCGCTTACAGAGTCTCTTCAATTTTTGAAATGATCAAGTTAATATACATTTTGAAGTATTGTGTTGTGTTTCTAAGGTTTACTTATTTCATTGAGCAAGTCCCATCAAGACTTTATGAAGTATATAGTTTCCAGTATTTCTTCTTGTTTTAAAATAAAGTTTCTTGTCCTTCTTACAAAATCACATCAAAAAGCCCTGTACTGACTTGTCAACGTTGCCTTGCTGACCAATGGTTATGAAATTTGTGATGTTATTTGAAGTACAAGTGATCCGATCTGGTACTCAACAGCAGTGCATATGGTAGACATTTTGCGTGTTTGCGAGGCGAATACTTTATATTTCAATACCGTGCAGTTAAAAAAAGACAGAATTTCACTCGTTTTCTTGACCAGCATAATGAAAGTGTTCTCAAAGTTACACTAATTATACCCTTGACTATCACTATTCACCTTATCAATCACAAGCTACATCATGAAAATCTTCCAGCTAGATTCACCTAGCGCCTGAACTGTTCCCATATATGTAACTAACCCACTCGTTGCTTGAATGCAGTTGAGATAGCGAGGGCGTTTTAAAACTAAACAGCGTTTTTACAAAGCGAGTCTCATAGCAATCCATGGCGAGATATTAATCAACGAAAGTAGAGCAGGGAAGCTTGATTGGGCGAAATATTTAAAACTGATAATGTTTTTGAACGTCTGTAGTGTAAAACATCGCACAATACGGTGACATATTGCTGTAGGAGAAGCTTCAAATAAAAGGACACGGGAGGTAGCAGTTTAATGTTGTCACAACCACACATTAATGCACACAGGTATTTTGTTGTGAAAACAGAAATGTAATTGCATAAAGCTTTAATGCGTAGTGATCGATATTTTCGTTGCATTGTTTATTGAATTCCACGATGACTTTCAAAGTAGACAGTAAAAAACTTTATTTATGCAGTCGAATGATGTTATCTTTACAGTCATTTTCAGCTCTGTCAAGATGACAAATCTTCATCTTGGTAAAAATTTAACCTTGAAATTATCTGTCTCCTCGCTGTCAAGGTCCAAGATTGCGACGGTCAACATTTTGGCACATAAACGGACAGAAACATTCACTTCACAACCTTTTCCCGCGTTCTCGAAATTTTCGCGCGAAAGTTTACGTGGCGCCTGTTTCGTAATCCAATGTTCACAATAACGTAACCCCCAACCCACCCACGTCGCAAAGACACGGAACAGATGAAATTCACACATTTTAGATTTGCAACTTTTTTGAATTTAAGAAGCTTGTAAGCCGGCGTCAGAGAGTACCTTCATCTTCGTTTATGTTTTCCCCAAAACAACGGCAACTAAAAAGCTTCAACTCGAAAGCAGAACACCGTCGTTACTTACGTGTTTTATGACAAGCACGACACTTTAAATCTCCTTCTGAGAGCATACATCTGAGAGCATACATACATGGTCGAGGAAGAGCGTTTCCGGTAATCTTGACGTGCATTTCTTTTTCACGAAACACATCGTAGACTTCTTTTTGTAGCCTTTGATAAAACACGTTAATTTTAAACTATATCTTTTTTGTATTTTCGGCCACGGAGAGAATATCTCACAAAAATAAAAAAATAAATCGAGTTTCCGTTCATCTTACTACTTGTATAATTTTTGGAACTCTATAACACAGAGCATGCGCATTCTTTCACTATAGTCCAAAGTTGCTCACTCACAAATCAAACTAAAACAATAGTCTAAATCTTGTCGTTACATCATGTGATTACTGTCTCCGATACGCTCCATATGTGAGTGGGCAAAATGTCATTTTAAAACAACTTGTCTGTTCTGGACGCTGAGTCCTGAAAGGGTTAATTCGGCTAGCAATAACTCGGAACCAACGCTAATGACGCAGAAACGGATAACGAGATGGGATTAATAACACCGTTTTAACGACCAATGATGCACTCACAATGTCTGTGCTGTTATGCAGATATAAGACTCGCAGTGATTGCAACATCAACGCCTTCAATGACAAACGCAATATTGTGGATGTGCACAAACTAAACGTGGACCCTCGGGGCAAATTCTACCACAGACTTTTTTTGACATGGTCGGATGCCCTACATTACGTAATTTATGCGAAGGTGACGTGCTGGCAATGGGACCAATTGAGCTGTCACGCGCAGTCAACTGTTGCTCAATTATTTTCGCCAATCAATCAAACTGACAGCCACTGAAGTTCGCTGATTTTATTTGCCGCGATCCCCCCCTTTCACATACAACTCTACGTGGTCCCATGCTGGATCGGTTGTCGCCACGTACCATGTCACGTGACCGATTATTTTATTCCATTTTGGACGGAATAAAATTATCGCGGAATTTAATTAATCAGACATTGTTGGCCCCTCGATGGGATAAAAACTCTTCTAATCAAAGACCTTGCATGAAGGAACGCTGTTCGGTAAAAAAATCAATAGGCAACTTTCGTAGGTTTTTAAGAACACCCCAGACCCCCGACGTATTTCACTAATCAAGAAATACCGGGCACATGAATATTGCAACGTCTATGAGAACACGAACAGCATTGCCAAAGACGAGAAGAGGGGTTAAAGTTAATGGCAAATTGTAACTTGAAGGAAACGATGGAAGTAATGTTGTCGATTGAAAGAAAGCTATTTTACTATCTTAAGGCTCAACGTCAATTTTGCTTAACTACATGACTCTGTAAATTTAGAATATGCCCATTGGTTGCTTCTTACGGGATATGCATGTTTTCTATGCGAAGCAAATGAAAGTATTCAAAACACAGAACTGCACAGAAATTTCAATAGATAGAGTCACACTGAACTCAGACGGGTATTTTGAAATACAAACACCTGTCGAGAGCGAAAATGAGCCATCTACAGTAAAAAATATAAAAAGTGCAGGATTCTCAATAAGTAATCTTTTCCCGCTATTTTGTGAAAACCCCGCGTTTTTTTATTCCGTGCGATATGGTAAAGCCTTACAGTCTGAAAGACGGCAGTACAGTAAAGAGAAATTAACACATCGTCCGATCCTTTCAGCATTCGTCAATTGTTACTTTGACCCGGATCCACCATATTTAACTTGTGCTAACCAACGAAAAAGGTTGGGTCGAACCTAATAAATTTCAATATCACGAGGATTGATTTTCTCAGTTCCTGTTTTTTTTTGTATTTCGAATATTTCACATTGGATCGATGAACTGCTATATCCCAGTGATTTTAACTTAAACAATTGAAATCTGGCGTTTTAAAGTTTTGATAGCAGCCAAAGCGAAGACAGAAAAATTCCCCAGAGAAAATAATTCCAAATATAACCAAAATGATAATGCAGGACATTCGATTAAATTGCAAGCGCGTTGAAGGTTCATTTTTCAGACAGTGTTAAAAGGCGCTTTGAGAGTGACGCTGGTAATACATGCCTATGTGGGCGTACATCCGGGTACTAATTACAGGGAGTGCTGCTGACGACTCGGGACAATGTGACAGTGAACTATCCGGAAAGTACTCTGACCGCGCGCAACAAATTGGAACAAACCAACCTTTAAAAGGCACTCCATTTGTTGAGTAAGCGCTTTGAAAGGATAAGTGATTTAAATCGGAGAAAACACAAATAATACCCGCATAAATATCACGGTTAAATGATAGATATGGTTGTAAATCGTATCTTGAAAATTATTGACATAGCGGACGGGACTAGCTTGTCTTGATCCAGTTCCGCCAAATTTACATTCTTTTAAAGATCCATGTCTTATACTGGAAAATAAATTGTGAATGAATGACGATTATTCTTTATACTATGCTAATTTTGCCTTTCTCGCAGTGTTTCTTTAGTTTACGACGTTTTCCAATATGGCTTTGGCTCATGGAGTATTCATACAAATTATCAGCTTCGGTCTTGGCAAAAGTTGGCAGCAATTCACCATTTATCCAGTGGTTTCACCTTTATTTTACTCGAAATCAGTTGTCAGCGTATGAGTTATCAGCCACATTGCACCGCATCTCAATGATTCGTATGGCAGCCGATCGAAAAAAAAGGTTATATGGTGTGCTAAAAGGCGTGCATTGGTTATAAATACCAGATTACACGAAAGGACATCCATTCTGCAAAGCGGCGCCGTACGAGTAACCTGAACTGAGAGATCCAGAGATTGCGGTGTTTTAAGCGTATTTTAAAGAAAAAAATTATGAAATTGGAATGCAGGGTAAATACCTTATCAATGCATAATCAGCATAATGCAGATAATGATTCAATATTTTCCAAACCGATAAGTTTTCGGGACAATTTATGCGTGGTCAGTGAGAAAGTCGACCCAATTGACGCCGATGGGGGATTTGAAGATCGCTGTCAATTCAAACTTTGTGCAAAATAAGACAAGAATCAGCTGGATGTGTATCTAACGCTCTGACCTTCCGTATATGTCATAAATTGAATGATATTTACTGTGGGGGGCGAATTTTCACACGATAACATGTTATATCTGGGCCTTGTTAAATGCACAATTGAGTCCCACTTCCGTTTGTCATTACCCGCATCTGTCGACAAAAACATGTCTCGCCGGTTTTTTAATATTTAAATTCTGTCCCTAGACGTGGGAAAAATGTGAAAACTGACGTCTTCGTCGCGTAGTTGTCTTTAGTTGGCGCTATATGTTTGACCTTGTCTTCAACCTTCGATGCGGCATGTCTGTATCGCGCTTTGCCAATATATACGTAAAATCCACAAAAATCAGATTTCCGCGTCCATTTTTCCTAATATTGCAGCTAACATTGTTGTTAATTCATTAATTACTCATCCATTCATATTTTGCAATCTACATGAAAGTTCATGACTTACGCTCTAACACTCTGACGTTTAGAACCTCCTTTGTCTTCAGGTGTAATAAATTATCATAGAATTCATTGTACACTGTCAATGAAGTGTGCGGTCTAGCCACAACTACTGTCACCAGTACCCATTTGTGTCAGATTTTGCAAAACCTGTTAAGTTAGTGCCCTGTCTCGGTAAAATTTATTGTAGAGAGGAGGACGGGCCATGCATTTCAAGCACACCCATATTCCAACGGCTGGTATTAAAATTTGCACGTTTCAACAGTATGGACATAGCATGCGTGTGGAACCTATACGGCGTGGTGATAATCGAAAAAAATTCTTTGATGACGTTCTCTGAAGTTGCCAAAGTATACTCGCGTTTTGAGTGTTTTAACACATTTATGATCATTTGCCTGCGATGTTAAAAATTTTAACATATAGTCTAGACTGATAAACAGTAGCAATTAAATTTACATTCCCTTCCCAAGTGATGTCGGTTTTTCACGTGTAAAAATTGTGTGAGCTTAAAGGTGACAATACGGTATATCACAAATGTTTGCATCTCGTTGTCAAAAGCTTCACCACGCAAAGGTACTGTAATATTTTGTTTCCTTGCAGGTTGTGCCGTTTTTCGAGGTAATAAAAGCAGCGTCATTCGCCCCATAACATTTTATGTTTGTTTCATAACGTGCGAACAGGTACTATTTTTCAACTAAGGCGTTTCAACGTTATCGAAGTCACTAAGCCAACATTTCTCAATGCATAAATATTTAGGGCCAGACTTGTTTCTACCATAGACCCTAGTTTTCTCTTGGGTCTATGTTTCTATTTGATTCCACTGGCGATAAATTACATTTGAATCGATAATTAACCAAATCTCACTCTCAATGCAAGAAAAAGACGTTGATGGCTACCATTGTACACTGATGGCGCGCCAATGCTCCCCGCTGGGTTTGATTTCACTCGTCATAAATTACCACAGAATAAATTAATCAAACACTGGACCCTAAACGATTGTTCATATGGATAGAGAGATATAGATGCTTTGATATGTGTTGCAGATAGTTAAAAAGTGTATTCATGTCATCTGATCGCCAATGACAACCAGTCGCTTCCTCACCGATAGACACGAGGCAAGGCGAAGGACTAACGGAATGAACGATTCGATAAGCACGAATCACAAATACAAGTTTTCGAACACCCAGGCAAATGTATCAGCTAAACGCTTATAATGTACAAATAAATGAAGTATGAATCTCATCTCAGGGTTGAGTTTAATAAATAGGGTATGCGGGTCGTTTGAGTTTGCACTATTCGTAAGTTCATTTGTCTGAAAAACGGGTAATACAGGAAAGTCGAGTTCCTCTACAAAGTATTGAATCCAAATATTCCGGATGAATTTCTAATTCTTGTACTATAGCGAGTACGTAATTGTGCTACTCGCAGGTATTTTGGCGGTCGTTGTATCGATTGTCAATTGTGTCACATTTGCTTTCATTTCCAAAAATCACCTGACATACTTTAATTGTCGAATATTTTTTGCAAAGAGAAAAGCTGGCGGGAATTGTTCTAGGTCTGAGTATCTAGGGGCCAGAATTGTCTTTGCTTGATTTCAGTAATAAATTAACATTGAATAAATTAATGGTTTTAATTAAATCATTCAGCCCCTACACACACCGTCAGGAGGATTGTTAAAAATTCTTGTCGTTTGCAAGTTTGTAACAGCAGACTGCTGTCCTTTTCAAAGATCGTGAAATCGTACAATCTTCTTCATTATGCAGAGTTTTTAGAGAGAAAGTGATCAGTAGTGACATTAACGTAGAACGCGCCTCGGGGACAGATATTCAGATTTTCAAATTTCTACAATTCTTATTTGTTATACCATTTGTGTGTGTGTGGGGGTCATTCACCCTTGGAGAAAGAAAAACTTTCACCTTCTTAGTTTTTTTGAAAATCTTAAATTTTATTTGTACTCCATAGAGTTAACACAGGGATGGCGTCCATTTTGAATTTTAAGTATCCCACAATGTTGAGTAATTTGTATAACTACTTCCAAACTTGCACGGTGATCCCTGATTTTTATTGTTGATTGGGTAAGAGAATGACTAAAAGTTTCATTTAGGAAAGTTTGAGCAAACGATTAAGTTTTATACTTTCGAAGTGCATACTACCTTAAGAATGCATCGTGTTCGAAAGGGCTTGCCAAAATTTTAAGTGACAAAAGACTAGTGCATGGACGAAAAATTTGAACATATCGATGTCTGCACATTCAAGGAATAAGCGTAACTTATATTATTCAAGTTGACCATTTTATCTCATTTTTATTATATTTGATGAAAATTTCAAAAAAAAGGACAAGCAGAATAGGTCATCAATAGGTCATCAAGGTCATCAAGTTAGTATAATATAGTTTTTTGCTTATCCCCTCCTTTTTAAGGATTGGAGTGTATGTCCATTGCATAGCAGAGGTAAGATGAAGTTGGTATTGGGGCGTCTCGTGTATAGAACGTCAAACGGTTACTACGGCAATATGGGCCCCGGGGACAGATATTCGGACTCTCAACATTTTACAATCGCTTTCTGATCTACCACTTGTGGGCGCTCATTTTAAAGCTCCTGGTGTAAGAAATATTTTTACCTCTTAGATTATCGAAAATCATAAAATTTCATTTTTCTCCATAGAGTTATCACTGGGATGGCCGCCATTTTGAATTTCAAATATATTTGTAAATCTTGGGTAATTTGTTTCCCAAGTACCCAAATTTGCACGGTGACCCCCCCCCCCGATTTTTATTTTTTGATTTCTATAGGTCGAGAATGAATCAATATTCCTTAAGATTCCTCGAGGCGGATACCACCTTGAATGATAAACATCCTGAGAATTATCCTGACAAAGCACTTTCTAGTGGAAAATGAAAATAATATATTAGCGCATAAGATTTAATTGTCGAACAAGATGACCGACTTGTAAACGATTGCTTGGGTATGTCGACATGTCTTGTCCATATTGTACAAGTGAAGTCATGTATTTGAGCATGCGTCCCTGACATTAAATTCAGTGCTCAGTACTATAATAGATGCTGCAGTAGTTACCGCCAAACATTCTAGCCGATGTTCTGGAAACATGACAGGCAACTGGGTGGTAGGAATTAAACGCTTAATTTGCATTTTGTTCGCTTTAGATATCTATCCTCTTTTTAAGAACGATTTACACGATTCGACTCAAATTCTCATGAGAAAAAAATTGCGTTAGCCCTACTTGTCGCATGGACGCATCGAAGTCAAACTAACAGCGCATGAGCAGTTTACAACTCACCTGACTTTTGTGTTCAATGAATAGGATTATGCGGGCCATTTGAAATTCTGCAGTGAAAGGACTTGTTTCCGTATTTCATGTGACTCAATTTATCATAAAAAGGGATCCACCCTCAGTTCTATTTAACTTTTATGTGATGCGTAATCAAAGGTATATCAATATGCACCAAGGACAACTCTTTACGACAAGCACAATCGTATTTGCTCACTGAAATATTTTCCTTCCGGTATGTAATGTACCTATCACAGGACCCCACAGGGTCTATGGTTCAACCACAAAATATCTTAAACAGTTCATCAAGTATCTCTACGCTACCGTGATGGTCGCTGTATCGTTTTGTTTTGCGCCGCCATCGCTTTCATTGACGAAATCGCCACACTCACTCAAACAATCGACAATTTTTACCAAGCGAGTGGGCGGCTTGAATTGTTTGCTCGAATGTCATTGAGTAAATTAAAAGTCTAATGTAAATCAGTCACTATACCTGCAGTCCATTGACAATTCTGAATGCTTGTCATTTGTAAGTTTGGAAAGTCTATTTGCAAAAGTTTGTGAACTCCATCGATCTTTATCGATGTCCAGTATTTGAGCACGAAAATGACAACGTGGTTATGGATCGGTAACACTTCCAAACAGCGTTTTCCCACAAACACCGGCGCGATCTGAATGACCCAAATGTTTTTATTCGTGTGAACAAGAGAGATCAACTAAATAACCATATCATTTTAGGTAAAAAAGGATGGATGGATGGATGGATGGATGGAACACAAAAGGGACAGCATTTGATGCATTTCAGGACTGTTTCAAAATCTACGTTGAATTGAAAACATTTATAAACAAAATTTTAATACAGAGTTTACACATTTTTAGGTTTCTTAGGCATATAGTGGCTTAGAGACTTCATGCACAAAATGGATTTTCGTAACAGTGCGATATCACAGCCACGATACGACACTGCATTGAGCATGAGTGAAGAATCTACTCACTGGACGCCATAGTAGGTTAAAGTATGTCCAAACTTTAAGACCAAATTATGAATCACTGCTAGTATTTCTGACCAGCTTTCGCTCATCCAGCAAAATCTAGATCTCCGTTAAAGACAAGAAATCAGAGTATTTCACACTGAGCTGGAGTCTCTTGGTCTGATTCCACTCCTAATAAATTGTCACTGAATTTATTAACCTTGCGTTAGTCATTGATGTCGATATCTTGACTTTTCGAAGACTATACCTAAGTTTAGAGAGAAAGGATAAGGGGATTAATAATGTAGACCATCGATTCAAGCAATAATCCGCGTCTTTCACCCTATAGTGGCTTGACTTCACTCGCGATATTTCAGTGACCTTGTCAGAAACAAATATCGGTAATTTGCAATAGCGTTGAACAGTGATTGGAAAACAAGTTTTCTGTAATTCACGAAACATGAACACAAAATTGAACCATGGAGCTACCAAAGTCTTTTGGTAGCTCCATGATTGAACTA
The DNA here is from genome assembly GCF_041260155.1 of Ptychodera flava. Lineage (NCBI taxonomy): Eukaryota > Metazoa > Hemichordata > Enteropneusta > Ptychoderidae > Ptychodera > Ptychodera flava. Next base: position 12,860,092 of record NC_091934.1, read on the forward strand.
GCTTAAGTTCAGCGAATTAATCAGTTAGGAAACGAAAGAGCAAATAAAAAACATTGGAGTCTCGGTCTTGTCTTGAGCTTGATTTACGAGAGAAAAGTTTTAAACATGGATCTGAGTTTGAAAAGCCCGGAGCCATGAATGATGCAAAGACTGATTTCACTCGCAATACATTATCATTGAATTAGTTAATTGTCACAATACAAGCGATTTACATTGATGAAAAAGGATAAAATTTAACGACAGATTGAAGCCCTGCAGTATCGTCCCGACATAATGCAGATGTACCAGGAGGCCGGCAGTGCAGTGTGGGCAACGCGACACCCCGCGTTTTGTCGAGAGATTCTTTAAGTATACTCTGTCAGTTATCGCAACATCACCTTTTGAAAAAAATAAAAAAGACGATACCAGTGAGGATCTTTCGAACATATCACAAGGGCTTGAGTCTCTTAATGCATTTTTTTCATCATGTCGCATTCAAAATGATAAAGCGCTGCAACTGCTAGAGAATGAGTTGATCAACGCACCCATTCACTTTAATTCTGAATTATTGCCGGGTCTCGGCGACAAGGGGGTGCATTTCATTACGTTTTGTTAAGAAACTTGTATTGATTAAGCATTGTGTGGTCTTCATTTTCATTAAAAACAGGCAATTTACTCTTCGCAACCAAAACCAAAAATATCTAAGTCCAAACTGTGGACGAAATTTCCAAGGAAAAAGGTAGACTTGAAACGGCGTAGTTCTGAATATCGCGGAGAAATCCGTGACGCAAGTTGATTTCACTCGTGATCAGTTATCATTGACTGAATAGATAGTCGTTACAGCTGTTGAGTGATTTCAGTGATTCGTTTAAGATTCTAGCAATCTGCAAGTTTATAATTAAATCAGTCAAAGCTAGTAAGATTTCAGATTCTGCAATCTAAATCACTTTCCATCATATCAATTTTTTCAAGACCAAATAAAGCACTCAGATGCTCAATTATCGAGTTCAGGAAAGATGCACGTTATCTTGAGAGTGAAAACAGAGGCATCCGAGTAGAATGTCATGACTGAAGTGGTTCTTTTAATCTTCTGTACTTCGATGTACAGACAGGAACTCAGGTAGTGACGTTCGTCACAGGCCCACGCACATCCGGGTACTCATGTCATGTCAGGGATAGGCTGAAATGGCTTGGGATAAAAGAAAGTATAATAAGCGCGCGCAACGAGTTGCGACAAACCAAGCGTAAAAAGATACTTTTTCTCCTTTAATAAATATTTAGAAGGGACAACTAACTTAACTGAGGGAAAACCCGATTAATTTTTGCGTTATTATGTTAATTACGACACTTAGTATTGTTTCATTGACATTTTTATTGTATTTGGCCTGGATAGTTCGTAATTAACCTTGATAAAGTCTCACAACATTTTGAAAAAGAGTCGTGTGTGAATAAACGAGTGCCATTTTTTTCATACTGTATAGTTTTCCTGTCTCATTTCCCTGTGCCTTTTTCGTTTGCTGCAATATCTCTGATCGTTTTAGCTTACGCGGTATCCACACGCATTAGCAGCTCGCGATTGTCTTGGCCAACGTTGTTCGTAACAATCCATCGTTTGAGATATATTCTGCAGTCAGAGAGATCAGATTAATCAAGATTTTCAATTTGCCTGAAGCTATCTGAAATCTTGCCTTGTCTCTACTAGAAACGAATCGTAAGTGAACAAATTAATCGTAATTTTGGCGCGCCTTATTTTAATAAATTCAATAACTTTTGGCGGGATATGTTTTGTTGACTTTGCAACTTACATGTATAAGGTTATCCTGGCGTCATGGGTCACATTATGTTTGAAATCGGTTTCACAATGTTCGCGAGGTTTTTTTAACAAAACCATTTCCATATGATCTAAAGTATTGAACAGATAGCGTTGACAATTCTCAATCTCTAAATGCATAATCTTGATTTAGGTGGGGGATGGGGCAAAATCATTTCTATTTGGCTCCACTGGCAATAGATTACCATTGAATCAATAACTAATCATATGTTAATCTCAATGTAAGACAAATGCCTTGATGATTTGCATTGTAAACTATACATGTATTCTCCCTCGCTTGGTTTGATTTCACTCGTAATAAATTATCACAGAATAAATTAATCAAAAGCTGGACCCTAGACGATTGTAAGTATGGCGGGAAATCCGGCTGCTCCCATAAAAGTGCAAGTGCTCGGTAAATATGCGCCAAATGATATGCAATGACCAAGAGCATTTTCCATGTTAACGCCCGACTAGATGTGTCTTTTAGCATTATTTTCATGATTTTACTTTCAAGCTAAAATAAGTTTATCAGAATGTACTAATTTTAATAGGTATGTGAATATGTATACACTTAATTTTAACTACCAACCAGGACTGTATGTGTTATTTTGAACGAGATAAAGATTACACTGCGATTAAATGTTTGCCCAAGCATTAAATCGCAGCCCCATGCGGAAAAGTAAAAAAACACGTGGATACTGTGCATAGGGTAAAAGCAAAGTGTGTTTTAACGATACCATTTGGCTATTAATGTTTCATAATTAAATAGTCAATTGAGAAAAAAATGGGAACACGGTGGGACATGGTGTCGACCCGATATAGGAAGATGTAAATTTTCCCGCGTTTTTGTTGAATTTGCGCGCATAGTCGTTAGTTGAGGTACGAACTGGATACATACATATAAAATTAGGTGTGGGCGGAGTAAGGGGAGTTTGAGGGGAGGGGTTTGCTAATGCGTTGGACATAAAGTGTGGTGATTGCCTGTAAACCTAACGTTTATTCGATAAATAATTCAATACCATTTTCAAACAACGAATACATATAGGTCACTTTGCGCAGAAAGAAAAAACATAGCAGGATTACAGGTAATATGTATCTGTCAATTTTTGAACAAACTGTACACGCACACGTCATAGATATCGAAATTGTCCATTCACTATCGTTATTAAGAATTCCAAAGTCTCTGTGTCACCATTGCACATAGAAACACAATGTTGAAACACTCTCTATGAATTGTGTGGACTTTGCATTCAATTAAAACAAAATCACGCATTATCCCTTATGGACAGCATATGCATAGGATCATGGGCTCTAAACTTTTGACAGTTCTTTAAAGTGTACAGGTTGGGTTCATTAGCTCTGACCCTAGATTCGATACGTGCAAGTTGACTGGTAATAAATTATCATTGAATGACTTAATAGTATCATGTGACATGGCTTGGATAATGTGGGTCTGTGCGTCAATTGTTGGTTAAGGGCTCCGGTAATTAACAACCTTTTAATTAATGAATTAATTAATTTATTCAATGACAATTTATTACGAGTGAGACCACGGCAAGCCCTATGAAAGGAAATTTTGCAGCCTTGTTTAGTTAACAATTGTAGAGTTGTGGAGTTTTCTAACGTTTCAACGATCAATAATTCACGTGTTGCCAGACTTAGTGCCCCCATTTCAACATTGTTGTCGTGTATGACATGCGTATGCCAACGGTCATGAATTCGTTACAGAGGGATGGTCCATGGCAATTTTTTTAATGTTAAAAATGACGCAAGCGCAATCTGCAGAGCGAAAGTCTACAAATCCTCATGTCAAACGGAGTGTCACAAACCACATTAAATATCAAAACTGTTCAATAAGCAATATTTAAATGTATAATTTCGAGGAAAAGATTACAAAATGGATCTCGCCAGACATAACAGCTTTTCCAAATTTTTCTCCCGTACATCTCCACGACACTAAAATAACACAATTGCATATAGGGGCCTAACAATCTCACATGAAAATAGGCACCAGGACTTTTATTCATCAACAATGATGTGCCGAGTCACATTTTCAGTTTACTAGTCATAAATTATCATTGAATACATTAAATAGAGTGTACGACAATGCCGTCTTCGTGGCGGTCAGAAAGCATCGTAATGGTGTATGGCATCGGCAATATCACGTACTAAAGGGCAGGAAAAATAGCATCCAGGAAAAGGGGCAACTGCCAGGGTTTTCGATTGTACAGAGCACACATAAGTGTTATCATTCAAACTGAATTAGGCAGACTAGACAACAAATGAATATTTACTGCCGTAAGACAGTTTTTGTCTTAAAAAAGTAGTTTGTGTCTTTAAGACTTACATTAACGTTCTGTTTTATTACAACTTAGGTCAACTACAGTTTGCTTGCTGAAAATACCAATTAATGCATTCAAGATATTTTAAGGACGTTATAACCACGTCCATACGATAATGGATGCGATAATTAATACATTTCAAGCCGAGTGAAATTTTTGATACCAATAAACATAAATTTGTCTAGAAGGTGTTGTCATGGTTTTCTTATCGCACGCGATTTCCAAGTCTTTATCTATCTTGTATCAACTTCAGCGATTTTAACTGAATTTGTCAGTGAGTATGGGAAGTTGATGTTGCCAATGAATATATTATTTGAAACAGTAGCAAGGCACTAAGCCAATGAAAAACTATACAATGTTTGCTCGTGGAAAGAGTGAAACATGTTCTATGCTTTTAAAGTCAAGTTCAGGGAGAAACGACACCATTGGGCTATTTATATGTTTCATTTATATAGACGGTTGAGAAACAATTGAAACATAGTGGGACACTGATGCGACCTGATATAGAGAGATGTAAATTTTCCCGCTTTTTTGTTGATTTGGCGCGCATATTCGTTAGTTGAGGTACGAACTGGCTACATACATACAAAATTAGGTGTGGGCGGGGTAATAGGAGGTTGAGGGGAGGGGTTCGCTAATGCGTTGAATATAAAGATCGGTGATTTCCTGTAAATCCAACGTTAATTCGAGAAATTATTCAATACCATTTTCAAACAACGAATAAATGAAGGTCAACTTGCGTAGAAAGAAAAATAAAACATAGCAGGAATACAGGAAATACCTATCTGACAATTTTTGAACAAAATGTACACGCATACGTCACAGAGAATTGAAATTGTCCATTCACTATCGTAATTGTTATTAAGAATTCCAAAGTCTCTGTGTCACCATTTGCTCACAGAAACATTGCGTTGAAACACTCTCTATGTATTGTGTGGACTTTGCATTCAATTAAAACAAAGTCACGCATTATCTCTCATGGACAGCATATGCATAGGATCATGGGCCCTAAACTTTTGACAGTTCTTTAAAGTGTACAGGTTGGGTTCATTAGCTCTGACCCTAGATTCGATACGTGCAAGTTGACTGGTAATAAATTATCATTGAATGACTTAATAGTATCATGTGACATGGCTTGGATAATGTGGGCTTGTGCATCAATTGTTGGTTAAGGGCTCCGGTAATTAACAACCTTTTAATTAATGAATTAATTAATTTATTCAATGACAATTTATTACGAGTGAGACCACAGCAAGCCCTATGAAAGGAAATTTGGTATCCTTGTTTAGTTAACAATTGTAGAATAGTTGAGTTTTCTAACGTTTCAACGATCAATAATTCACGTGTTGCCAGACTTAGTGCTCCCCTTTCAACATTGTTGTCGTGTATGACATGCGTATGCCAACGGTCATGAATTCGTTACAGAGAGATGGTCCATGGCACGCTTTTATTTTCATGTTAAAGATGACGCATGCGCAGTCTGCAGAGCGAAAGTCTACAGTCCACACACTTTGAACGGAATTTCACAAACCAAATGGAATATCACAACTGTTCAATAAACAATATTTAGATGTATAATGGTGAGCAAAAGTTTACAAGATGTATCACCCAAAACATAAAAGACCTTTCCAATTTTTTTCCCGTACATCTCCATGACACTAAAATAACACAATTGCATACAACAATCTGACATCACAAAAAGTTATGATGTCGTTCACTATCGATACATTGCGCAGAATCAGTTTACTTGTCCGAAAAATCCTCGCAGACAAAAATAGGCACCAGGACTTTCATTCTTCAACAACGGTGTGCCGAGTCTCATTTTCAGTTCACTAGTCATAAATTATCATTGAATACATTAAATAGAGTGTACGACAATGCCGTCTTCATGGCGGTCAGAAAGCATCGCAATGGTGTATGGCATCGGCAATATCACGTACTAAAGGGTAGTAAAAATAAGATCCAAGGAAAGAGGGAGACGCCAATGTTTTCCATGTACAGAGCACACATGAGTGTTATAATTCAAACTGAATTAGGCAGACTAGACAACAAATGAATATTTACTGCCGTAAGACAGTTTTTGTCTTAAAAAAGTAGTTTGTGTCTTTAAGACTTACATTAACGTTCTGTTTTATTACAACTTAGGTCAACTACAGTTTGCTTGCTGAAAATACCAATTAATGCATTCAAGATATTTTAAGGACGTTATAACCACGTCCAAACGATAATGGATGCGATAATTAATACATTTCAAGCTAAGTGAAATTTTTGATACCAATAAACATTACTTTGTCTGGAAGGTGTTGTCATGGTTTTCTTTTCGCACGCGATTTCCAAGTCTTTATCTATCTTGTATCAACTTCAGCGATTTTTCAGTGAATTTGTCAGTGAGTATGGGAAGTTGATGTTGCCAATGAATATATTATTTGAAACAGTAGCAAGGCACCAAGCCATTGAAAAACTATACAACGTTTGCTCGTGGAAAGAGTGAAACATGTTCTATGCTTTTAAAGTCAAGTTCAGGGAGAAACGACACCATTGGGCTATTTATATGTTTCATTTATATAGACGGTTGAGAAATAATTGAAACATAGTGGGACACTGATGCGAACTGATATAGAAAGATGTAAATTTTCCCGCGTTTTTGTTGATTTGGCGCGCATATTCGTTAGTTGAGGTACGAACTGGCTACATACATATAAAATTAGGTGTGGGCGGGGTAATGGGAGGTTGAGGGGAGGGGTTCGCTAATGCGTTGAATATAAAGATCGGTGATTTCCTGTAAATCCAACGTTAATTCGAGAAATTATTCAATACCATTTTCAAACAACGAATAAATGAAGGTCAACTTGCGTAGAAAGAAAAATAAAACATAGCAGGAATACAGGAAATACCTATCTGACAATTTTGAACAAAATGTACACGCATACGTCACAGAGAATTGAAATTGTCCATTCACTATCGTAATTGTTATTAAGAATTCCAAAGTCTCTGTGTCACCATTGCACATAGAAACATTGCGTTGAGACACTCTCTATGTATTGTGTGGACTTTACATTCAATTAAAACAAAGTCACGCATTATCTCTCATGGACAGCATATGCATAGGATCATGGGTCCTAAACTTTTGACAGTTCTTTAAAGTGTACAGGTTGGGTTCATTAGCTCTGACCCTAGATTCGATACGTGCAAGTTGACTGGTAATAAATTATCATTGAATGACATATAATAGTATCATGTAGACATGGCTTGGATAATGTGGGCTTGTGCATCAATTGTTGGTTAAGGGCTCCGGTAATTAACAACCTTTTAATTAATGAATTAATTAATTTATTCAATGACAATTTATTACGAGTGAGACCACAGCAAGCCCTATGAAAGGAAATTTGGTATCCTTGTTTAGTTAACAATTGTAGAATAGTTGAGTTTTCTAACGTTTCAACGATCAATAATTCACGTGTTGCCAGACTTAGTGCTCCCCTTTCAACATTGTTGTCGTGTATGACATGCGTATGCCAACGGTCATGAATTCGTTACAGAGAGATGGTCCATGGCACGTTTTTATTTTCATGTTAAAGATGACGCATGCGCAGTCTGCAGAGCGAAAGTCTACAGTCCACACACTTTGAACGGAATTTCACAAACCAAATGGAATATCACAACTGTTCAATAAACAATATTTAGATGTATAATGGTGAGCAAAAGTTTACAAGATGTATCACCCAAAACATAAAAGACCTTTCCAATTTTTTTCCCGTACATGACATCACAAAAAGTTATGATGTCGTTCACTATCGATACATTGCGCAGAATCAGTTTACTTGTCCGAAAAATCCTCGCAGACAAAAATAGGCACCAGGACTTTCATTCTTCAACAACGGTGTGCCGAGTCTCATTTTCAGTTCACTAGTCATAAATTATCATTGAATACATTAAATGGAGTGTAGTGTACGACAATGCCGTCTTCATGGCGGTCAGAAAGCATCGTAATGGTGTATGGCATCGGCAATATCACGTACTAAAGGGCAGGAAAAATAGCATCCAGGAAAAGAGGGAACTGCCAGGGTTTTCGATTGTACAGAGCACACATAAGTGTTATCATTCAAACTGAATTAGGCAGACTAGACAACAAATGAATATTTACTGCCGTAAGACAGTTTTTGTCTTAAAAAAGTAGTTTGTGTCTTTAAGACTTACATTAACGTTCTGTTTTATTACAACTTAGGTCAACTACAGTTTGCTTGCTGAAAATACCAATTAATGCATTCAAGATATTTTAAGGACGTTATAACCTCGTCCATACGATAATGGATGCGATAATTAATACATTTCAAGCTACGGTAAGTGAAATTTTTGATACCAATAAACATTACTTTGTCTGGAAGGTGTTGTCATGGTTTTCTTTTCGCACGCGATTTCCAAGTCTTTATCTATCTTGTATCAACTTCAGCGATTTTTCAGTGAATTTGTCAGTGAGTATGGGAAGTTGATGTTGCCAATGAATATATTATTTGAA